>NC_135499.1:114775581-114853695 GCF_052857255.1 Amblyomma americanum
TTACACCCGTCTGACACGCGCGAAGGCCTGTAATTCTCAATCACATGCAAGTTGTGGGTGTACAAGCTGACCGGCTCACTAGAAATAATTCCCGATGTTCCAGGACGACTTATTTTAGCCCCTTTATTGTTCTTAGCCTATGGTCCTTTCATGGCCAATGTTGTTGAGCTTCTTGCGAAAACGAAGCTATCTGGTCATGGCACTTTAAATGGCTATAGAGTAACATCGCTCACTGACCAAATCCAAATCGGCAGAGTACTTCATTCTTTGTATTTGTGTTGTGAAAAACTGGAAAGAGAAGTCCTCACTGCTTCGTTTTCTGCAAGAAATACACAACATTATATTTATCTTCTAATGCTGCGCCTGAATTGGTAGTACGAGCGCTTGTTGCTAGCAAAACTAGAGAAAAATATATAGTATGTTACATTCGTTCTGTTCTTATTTCTAAACCCTTCATGATTTTTTTTTACTGCTGTATTTTGTACTATGTCTCTTCAAATATTTCTCTGTGCGCGTATTGAATTTGCTGTTTCTCTGTTTGATCAGTTCCAGGTATGTGCCTTGTAGCTGTGACATGCATGAATTCATCTCTAGTCATAATTATATTGTATTATTACCAATCGGCACGTATTAATCTAGCTTTTCAAGTGTACAAAAGCGTCTTGAGTCATATGCATTAGTCTTTTGCGCAAACCTCGTATGTGGGGGCCGATGTCCCGTGAGGTGTTATTAAACCTTCAGCTTCTCCGCCTATATACCCCCCCCCCAAATACGTTCTAAAAAAGCAGTGCAAAACAATGGTAATAGTAAAACATAAGAACGAATTGTCTTTTGCGCGTTCAAGTAACAAAACTCATGTGCTGCTTTAATATGTTATTTTGGAGACATCGCTAAATTACATAAAAATCCCACCAATTACACGATGCCGCGAACACTGGCATGTTCCACATTCAAGCCCTAACTATGGCTTTCAGGCAATTAACTATGCTTTGCCACATGCATTAAATAAATTTAAAATTACACAACAAGATATTACCAGCTCTTCTTTTTCTTTTAAAAGCATAAAAAAACATTTTTTTCTAATATTGATTGCAAGAGTACCATTTTAAAGTGAACATATAATAACGTCCTGTATTGTTGTATTTGCACAATTTTTGCTGTAATGTACTGCTTCTGGCTGATTTTTGTTATCTGTTATTTCTTTCGTGTAATCTGTTTTCTGTCGTGCACTGCCGAGTATAGAAAATATATGGGAGCTTTGTCAAGCTATTCTTGAGCGACTTTTAGTCCCATACACCCCAAGCATGTGTGTAAACATGCTTGTTTGAAATAAATTCAAATTCAAACTCAAATTCAAATCTGTCATCGAAAAATGACAGGCATAAAAATATTCAGCAGACTAGGGAATGGAAAGAGGTGCTCGTTATGACATACATGATGGAACCCATAGTCTCCGAACCTGAAAGCATAGGGTTTTTTTTTTAAAGTTTTGTGGTTTTTATGAATGGGAGGTTAATGAAAGCAGAAGAAAAACAACTACATGCACCTGGTGTTATTCGAACCAGCGACCTCCGAATTTCGCGTCTGGTACTCTACCAACGAAGGTACGTCCTGTATTACCGTGAGTGCCACGTAGGAACGTGGTCGAATGGTGAGGGCGGAAGCTGTGCACCAATACAACACGTACTGCATCCGCCGCTATGGACGAGGGTGGCGCTGGTGAGCACTCTCAAGGTTAGGTTGCACTTCACATAAACACCCTCGAAAGCAGAAGATTAGACAGCCGTCGCCGTGACTCAGTTGGTAGAGCACCGGACACGAAATTCGGAGGTCTTGGGCTCAGGTCCCACCAGCGGTATGTGGCTGTTTTTCTTCAACTTTTATTAATGTCCCATTAATGAAAGACCACAAAAAAATTAAAAGAAGAACAACTCCTAAGCTCTTTGTTTTAGGTGATTGTTCGCTTTCCTTACGTAGGTATAGCAATATGGATACGTTAAAATATACAGGAAAATCAATAACACAAAATAAATGGCCCACGTACCTCGATATTGTGGGTTCGACAACCTCTCAAAGCTGCTAATCTTCCCAAAGAGAACGAAGTTAAGAATGCGATATTAATCTCCGATATGACATCAATTCCTTAGCATCACACTAACGTTAGAAGCAGTCCCCGTCGAAATGTTTTAAAGGGGAAATTACTATTCAGGAATGGCTGATCATTTTTTTCCTTCAACATACGAAGGGTGTTTGCTCATATATTGCTGACTTATTGGAAACAAGCCGAAAAAACAGTTGCACTTAGTTTTATTTAGTTATTTTTCAAATAGTCCTTGGGCAAATAAGGACAATACATTTGTGCCTCGTGAATACAGACGCTTTGGTTCCGTAACAGAGCTTTCATAAAGCGAGTGGTCTGTATGGTTGGTTTATGGGGGTTTAACGCCCCAAAGCGACTCACCTATGAGAGACGCAGTAGTGAAGGTCTCCGGGAATTTCCACCACCTGGGGTTCTTTAACGTGCACTCACATCGCACAGTACACGGACCTCTAGAATTTCGCCTCCATCGAAATTCGACCGCCACGGCCAGGATCGAACCCGCGTCTTTCGGGCCAGCAGCCGAGCGCCATAACCACTCAGCCACCGCGGCGACTCGCAAGTGCTCTGTAATTATGAATCGTGAAAAAAACGCTAAAAAAACAAAATTTATTAACTATGCTTTCAGATTAAAGGGACACGGATAAACTGAAGTTGACCTGTATCGATAGGGTGCTGCCTTCTAATTATAAATCGGCCATTTTCACATAAAACAGAGTGTTTATCAGTTAAACACACCATGAACTAAACATAAGTAATGCCATCATCGGCGGATTTGGAAAATCACCTGTATGCATCGACACCGATTTTTGGGCGAAGATTAAAGAGGCTAATTAACACTGTACTTCACTTCGATCCGGCAGCAATCTGTCATTTTTTGGTATGGACATAACGAAGTTTAATCTAGCGGCAGGAGTACATTAAATTTCTTTTTTATCAACGACAAATGCGACTCTCCCTGCCTGATAAACGTCAACATGTTCAGAAGGTTCCGGAGAATCAACTTTTTCTCAGAACAATAATTGGAAATATCTGTAATCAGCGTTCGTTTATGGTTGGCTGCTGTGCATAGTAACGGTTAGTTATTAGAAAGTTAGGCAATCTTGGGGGTTCCAAGTGCATTATGTCAGTCGTCATCAAGATTAAAAATGAAACAGTGGAGTTTGGAGCCCTTACGGGCCCGTCAGGCACTTGATGGCGTCTGATGGAGCCATGACTTATCTCTTACAGTGTATTCTTCTATCACGCGAATCGGTTGCATATAACTGTACCCACTTCGTTGATAGCTGCTGAAAGCGTCTTTCAGTATATCAAAGGCAGCATCTTCTAAGGAGCATCTTCCATAAACATTCATGCAATACTGTAACTGTAAAAGCGCATCGACTGTGTACACTACCGGTGGAATCCAAGAAACCCCAAAACAGAAAAAAAAAGACCCTCACTAAGCCCTTTGCACTTTCTCACTTCTTTCAGCTGATGTTGTGCACTCAAAACAATGGAGATGAACCGTTTTCTTTTTTTGTAACCTGACTTTGTAACGTTGACACAATACATGGGCACCAGTGCGTTCTGTGCATAGTCAACCTGTATGATTTCCCGACAGCACAATTCCACTTTAATGAGGTGAAGATTCATTTGAAAATTTGTCCTTAGAGAAGCTGTTCATAACTCTAGTCGCCTTTCAAAATTCAATTTTCGGAACTCGGTCTTAACCGAAAAATGTCAGTATCCATGGCATAAATGACACAGTTCGCTAGCCATTAAGTATGCGTTACACTCAGCCATATGAGAAGAACTAACAAAGTGCTGAAGCCCTACATCCCTCGTCCGGTTTTTGCGCTTCCTAGTAAACAATATGCATCAGTAACTAGTCCGGCGGCTTGCTATCCTGAAGCCAGGGCCTTGGGCAGAAGATGCTTCCAAAGTATTAGCGCGTGAGACCAGGAATTCGGGACAGCGCCAGCCAGGACCGCTAAGACTAGAGGCCTATCACGTTCTTTTGATGATGATGATGACTATGATGATGATGATGATGATGATGATGATGATGATGATGATGATGATGATGATGTCCTGAGGCTGAATAGCACGTGCCCACGGCGGGTTTGGCCAGGGTGCATTGCTGACACAAATACACACATGGGTAAGGAGAGTTGTAACTGGATAATTTTGTGAAGACGACTCGCATTTGGATTATAAGGGTGGTAAAAAAAACGAAAATGAAAAACCTGTGAAATCACATTCTGGCATAAGAATCTACCCGATGCAGTTATATATCCCTGAATGAAATGGCACACAGGTTTCCAGGCATATCCCTTGGCGCTTGCCCCAAAGGAGAGGAGGATTGGAAGAGAGAGAGGAAGAATGTTCTGTTATGCGGCCTCTCGGTCCTTCTCTTTCTCTCTTACGGCACAGATGATGTCGAGGCGCTATTGTTGAATGTTCGAAGCCATGCGCCACGTGGTGGCAGTCGAGGGAAATAGAAGCGCTTTTCCCAACGCTTGGTAATGGCTGCGCATTTTGAGGCATTTCTTCGCTACCCTACAGGCCTCTGCTCAACCAGGAGACTGCATCTTCTTGCCATCTGTGAGCGAAGCGCTGTTTTTTCGCTCTCATCACATTATTAAGGCGCTCACATGGGTAAAGGAACATAATAATAAAAATAATAACAATTGGAATGGGGGGAAAGGAAATGGCGCAGTATCTGTCTCATATATCGTTGGACACCTGAACCGCGCCGTAAGGGATGGGATAAAGGAGGGAGTGAAAGAAGAAAGGAAGAAAGAGGTGTTGTAGTGAAGGGCTCCAGAATAATTTCAACCGCCTGGGAATCTTTAACGTGCATTGACATCGCACAGCACATGGGCGCCTTGCGTTTTGCCTCCATCCGCAGCCGCCGCGCTCGGGTTCGAAACCGGGAACTCCGGATCAGTAGGGTAAAGGAGCATAAAAACCAAATTTTAGTAGCATGTTTTCTTTGTAATGATGCGGGAGACATTAGTATATATGAACCACCACATGGTATTCGTCCACGCGCACGACTAAATTAATGATTAGTTTTCTTCTTTCTCTTTCGGTTTCAACAGCCGAACGATGGTTGTGACGTCAGCAGTCAAAACAGGTCACGTGAGGCATGAAAAAATTGCGATATCATCGCTGCTTCTTCATTCGTTGCCAATCCGGCTCTTGCGGCAGCCTTGCTTTACCACTGTCGTGGATTAAAATGACGATAAAGCGACTGCATCGCAGTTTATTTATGCTTCAAGGACATATACATACCTTTCGCGGCGTAACACCTGTTGGCTGTTAAAGTCAGAAACCAAATTGGCGGCAGAGAATAAAATAATCAAATATTTAATGGTCGCAAGGATATATCACGTGGTGATACCTGTGCAATTATCCCTAAGCAAAGAGGCAACCACGCATTTGGTGTTTTATCTTCTTTAATTAAGATTTGTCCACTGCATGTAAAGACACCGATTCGAAACCATGCGTAAGCGGCTCGAAAAGGTGTCATGTTATGGCTAGCACGTTGGTTCAGCAGTGATTCCTTGACTGACCCGAAAACGCAAATTATGTGTTACCCCACCCTCTTGCTCAACCCTACGGCAACAACCGAGAGAAAAAATTACAACAGTGTTTGTAGCTGTAATATCCCCTTTGCATTTCTCTGAGACGGCAGCGTCATTCAACTTCCATTACTGTTTTTTTAATGACAACAGAACATTTTCTTTACAAGCACATGCTCTATGTAACACCGGTTATGCGTTAAGTACTGCTACATCGACAGCTCTTGCTCAAGAAAAGGACAAGGTATGCTCTAAGGGGCTTCTGACCGCACAGGAACACCCCGTTATGTCATCGCAAAAAGCCAGTATCTCACCCGTAGAAAATAATTTTCGCTGAAAAACACAACTGCATACTGAAATAAACAACGAAAAAGATCCGCCGAGTTTATGAGAAATAAATGCCGAGAACGGTAACCCTTACACATAAACTTCGGGTTTTGCTCATAGATTCATTATTGCAGTAGAAAACGCCAAATAATTATTCGATGCAGGGACAAAACACAGCATGTAGTAGCTCAGAAAACCTACTCTTCCTGACTGCACCCTCCACACGACCCTCAAATACCTGCCGCATATGCAACGAAACGACAACTATGTCCTACGCCACCTTGAAAAAACATTTAAACCAAAGCTCAAAAAGCTGCAGCGCCTGTCGTCAACCACGCAGTTTCCTCCGAGGAGAAAAAAAAAACAAAGAAGTACTTCTGTGTAAGCGCGGCAGACGGCGTGCGTGAACGTAGCGCCCTCCCCGTTTTGAAAGGGGCGAAATCACTTCACTGTCGTTAGCTACGCATGCGAGCAACCAGGTTGTCGCATGTCGCAAAAACCGTCCTCTTCACGGGGATGCTACGCCACATAACCCGTAAATGTCAAGGCGAAGAAAACGTGAAGAAACAAAAAGAAATGCACTCTTTTTTCCTCTGCGTGTCATTGCGCGAGCAGAGCACGTGGGAATAGTCCTCACGATATAAAACAGAGCTGCAAAGGACGGGGCACCACCAAACAACGCTGCGCGCAGCCTCGCCGTCTGGATAATACAGCTGCTTTCTGTGTGTAAAGTGCACCAAGCGTATTAGTTGTTAAGAAAGTCAAAATGTTCGGACAGGTAGGCCGTTTCATTTTTATATACTCGCAAAAAAATGCTGCTGATATCCCCGATATAGTCATTTGCACACAGGGGGGATCTGCTACAGCTTCCAGGTAGCACGAGGTATATGCACAATATAACTTTCGCATGCTGAGCCCACAAGCTAGAAGTGTTAAAACTAACGCACACTGTCAAAATAACAGGATGTCTTTGCATTCGCTCAACGCTGCCTAAACAACTCAATAATCCCTCTATGTTCGTGTGTGTCTAGTGATGTAAGGAGGGAGGGGGGAGGGCGCTCGTTTACACATGCCTTCTATTAGCCGACCGCATCATGGGTTTAAGAGATCCTCCACAGTAAGTACAAGGGCTCTAAGCTATGATAAACTCCCGGACCCGAACCACACCGCCAGAGTTGTGGAAGATGGAGATATTGGATGCTACGAAGCCAGGACGAATCCCCCAGTAGTTTTTCTTTTATTATCTATTCCATAAAGATCCTCCTCAGAGAGCTGTCGTTTTTCGCATAAATACCATTGCAGAATCAGCAGCGGCTTTCTCTCTCCGTTGACATTTATTCGCCAGAGTTATTTTAGCGAATACAGCGCCCTGATCTCTCTTCTTCGTCCTTTGCAGTGTCGTCTTTGTGTGGGCTAAAAGGAACTAATATTACTGAAACACTTTTTGTCCTCTTTTAACGCGAGAATAAATCCACATTTCAACAACGTATTTCTTCTCACAGATTAAAATCCTGCTCTTCTGGCTTGTTGCCGGCGCGCACGCCCTACTTCACCACCAAGCCCCAACTCCGTACCAGAACCCTGGATACGGTGGATACACCGCGTCAGCGCCTGGTGCCCCTTACAGGGGATACGATGCCTACGCCTTGGTACGTGACAAACACACCGTGGGATTCCACAAGTGCTCGAATTCTCTTAGCAGCCATAGTAAAAAAGAAAACTTCTACCAATCAAGTTAGCTCCAGAAGTGATTTGTTGCTCTGAGTATTCAGTTCACAAATACTTGTGCTCCATTGTGGTTTTTTAGCATAGGCCACACTGAAGAGCTTCTGCAACGGCGCGAGTTATCACCGAACAATAAAAGGTAACTGTGCACAGCTGTCTACCTCTAAATCGGCATTAAATCTCATATCTTAGCGGAGACCGTAGTTCTCAACCTACGTGCTGACAATCGTATTTGCACTAAATATCCAGAAGATTTTTCTAACCATCCCGACAGTGCACCAAAGTGAAATTCGCAGCTAACCTGATTCAATACTTTTCAGAGCAGCCGCCGCGGTGGCTGAGTGGTTACGGCACTCGGATGCTGGCCCGAAAGACGCGGGTTCGATCCCGGTTGCGGCGGTCAAATTTCTATGGCGACGAAGTTCTAGAGGCCCGTGTACTGTGCGATGTCAGCGCACGTTAAAGAACCCCAGGTGGTCGAAATTTCCGGAGCCTTTCACTACGATGTCCCTCATAGCCTGAGTCGATTTGGGACGTTAAACCCCGATAAAACCAAAACCAAACTTTCCAAAGCTCTTTTATACCTCCTTTAGTAAATGTTAGTACTTTCGAAAGCATAAAAATACCTACAAATTGGTACTCTCAGTGAATTTATGTCAGGTAACATCGGCGAAGAGCTGCTACAACTAAACACTGAAGGTCGAGCAGTTTGACACAACCGCTGGACGCAGGTTAGTCGTTATAAGTTGCTCGGCATCACTAGCTTCTATTTTCTGCGTGTTTTTTCTTTCTCACCAAAAATCAAAGCAATCTACAGTTTTGCAAGCCTGCAGTTTTGGGGAGTTTCATAGTTTGCTTTGCTCAGGCAACCAAAAGTAAACTCGGTGCTACGCACACCGCTTTCCGATCGTTGTAAAATTTTTTTCCCGAGTAAAATTAAAATTCGGAAATGAGGGCGAGCGCACTTCTACAGTCACAGAAAGAGCCGTCCAATATGCACTCTTTCCACGCAGCCACCTCAGCCGTACAGCTTCGGCTACGACAACGTGGACGAGTACGGCACCCGCCTGTTCCACCGCGAGCAGGGTGATGCCAACAACGCCAAGACCGGCTCGTACGGCTACAGAGACGCGTACGGCCTTTATCGCCGGGTGAACTACATTGCAGACGCAAACGGATTCCGAGCCACGGTGGACACAAACGAGCCAGGAACAACACCGGGTGCCAGCGCCGACGTGGTCTTCAACGCCGCACCGGTTGTCCCGCCGACCCCTGGGGAAGCCGCAGGTGCAACGGCTGGAGTAGCTCCATTTGGCTACGGTGCTAGGGGTGCCGCGCCAAACTACAGCAGCACTTACAACGGATACGGTAGATACGGAAACGCCCCATACGGTGGCAATGTTGGCGCCTATGGATACGGTGGCTACGGTGGCTACGGTTCCTACGGCTCCGCTTCCAGTGGGCCCGCCCTGGGTGGATATGCCTACGGGGGATATGCTCCCTATGGCCAAGGTGCCGCTGGCTATGGTGCTGGCCGCTACACACCAGGTGGCTACGGGGCTGCCGCTGGATGGGCTGCCGGTCAATACGGGTACCGTCGTCGATAGTAAACACTGCCGTAAAATTTTAAAAGTACCTTGTCTATAGAAGCGAATGAGTGGCGCTAAAACATTTATACCTTTCATTTCATTTTTGTTTTTAGTGTACTACTGTACTGCATTGTCCCAATTGCCCAGTTCGCTTTGATAGTGCAAAAGGCCTGCTTTCACCACTTCTCTCATTTGACCAGCGCGTATGAAATCGGTGTAAGGTATTCGCCCGCCGTGTATTCGCAAAAGGATTTTCGAATAAATGAATATTTTTGCAATGCTGTATGTGTTACCCAAGTGAATTCCAAAGCCTTCCTGGTCACTGTATTATATTTATTTTATTGTATCTGCTTGACAAGCTCGGAATGATTATACTTAAAGTGTTAGCAAAAGCACACTTGAGGCAATAGTGAATTCTCTTTGGCCCGTAATGCCTGGTTTTAGTACTCCTCTCTTTTGCTCACTAAAGATTCTGGGAACGGCTTGACAGAATGATAGCTCGATAACTATTACAAAACAAGACGTTCTCTATAATAAAGCCCAGCAAGAAGCCAGTACGACCAACAGGACTACACAGGCGAAAAAAGGACTCTTCGTTTCCACTTTTTGTGGCATCATTTCCTACGCCAGTTCCGAAACCATATTCGGTAAAACTTCGGCGACTACACTGATCTCTGAAGACCCCACGTCGAATTCTTGTTGTTCCTACACGCCTAATGCATGCTATGAAATATATGTTTAACATTGACCATTGCACTGCCACGACCCCATTTCTCTCAGTTGCAGCTGCGTGGTGGCCGACGAAGCGGCGGTGGCGGCGTTCGTCCCAGTCACAAGCCCCAGCATTCTGTGTACAACCGCTTAACGCGATTCGAAAGTGGTCTCTCTAGTGTTGACTAACGAGGATGAAATTACTCTAACGTGGCTAATTTCGCAAGAAAGCTGCCGCGGTGGCTCAGTGGTTATGGCGCTCGGCTGCTGACGCGAAAGACACAGTTTCAATCTCGGTAGAGGCGGTCGCATTTCGATAGAGGCGAAGTGCTAGAGACCCGTGTTCTGTGCGGTGTCAGTGCACGTTAAAGAACCAGACGTGGTCGAAATTTCCTGAGCCTCTCACTACGGCGCACCTCATAGCCTGAGTCGCTTTGAGACGTTAAACCCCCATAAGCCATAAACCATTAACCAGTTTCGCAGGAATGAACTGCTACGAACACATGAGCTTAGCTAGCCGAAGAATTCTTCTATCCTGCTCCGTAATGCAACTGAGCGCCAGGCAAGGATAAATTTCTATGTCTGTTTCAGCCGGAACGAACGCGTTAACCTTCCAATCGCCCGAGACTACGTGCTCGCACCATCCCCACTTCCGCACATGGGGAGCATTGGTTACGTCGGTCGCCACAGAAAAAAAAGCGGCGAAGAAAGATGAGTGCGCTGATACTGGCGAAGAAATACTAAAGAAAGGGAAGTGACTAATGGCGGGCGCTCTCCCACACTCGAGTGCTGCAATCGCCATCTATGGGCTGTCCTAGAGAGAGAGAGAGAACAAATATTTTTTTTTTTTTTGCAAAAAGGAGACCGGTGCGGATTGTGGGTGGGGTCCTCAGTCCAAAACTCCAGTGCCTTCCGCCGACGCTTTGGTGATGGAAAATGGTGCCTCCTGGTCTTCTAGAGTGCCGCTGGCCAGCGTCACCTCCCACTGCTCAAGATCCCCGTTGTGCGACTTTAAGTTGTTGAGTTTAGCTGAGCATATTCAGGTAATGTGACAATATCGGCACACCGAGGACATGCATCTCTGTATAATGTTGGGTTGATGCGGTGTGGGACAGAGATTAGAGAAATTGAATGTTTGCATGTGTTATACGTGGCAGGAGTTTGCCAGGGAAAGAGTCTTATCTGGCGGGTGGTGTATAGAGACGCGTTTTCAGGCGGAGGGTCTCTAGGCGGGTTGAAAAATAGTTTCAGAGGGGGCAGAGTGTAGAGCCAGTGTGCCCGGCTCGGTTGGTGTAATCTCGCGCTAGGGCATCTTCCCTAATGTTGCCATCGAGACCTGCATGTCCTGGGACCCAGGTGACCTATAGAATATGCTAGGCCATCCTGCCATGCATTTTATTCTTACAACTACACTAGACAGCGAGACAGTCTCTGTATATTTACTGCAACTGCATTAGACTTCACGTCATTTCTTGTCCTGTGTTTGTCATGAAAGTGGCTGATTGGTTGATGGGGCCATGGCGTCACAAGGTCAACGTGATTACAACGCAAAAATTAAAACTGAGAAACACGAGGCGAGGGCCCAAGCGGGGAAGGCGAGACAAGCAATTTGAAATAAGGTCTCAACGGCCACAGTGGCCCCCACGTCTATGCGGAGACGTTCATCGTTCTGTTTAGACCTGCGTCGGAAAGGTTCAGTTGGCATGGTTTATGGTGGCTTAACGTCCCAAAGCGACTCAGGCTATGAGGAACGCCGTAGTGAAGGTCTCCGGAGATTTCGACCCTCTGGAGTTATTTAACGTGTACTGACATCGCACAGTGCACGGGCCTCCCGGATTTCGCCTACGTCGGAAATCGACCGCCGCAGCCGGGATCGAACCCGCGTCTTTTGGGACAGCAGCCGAGCGCCATAACGACTCAGCCACCGCCCAGTTGGCATGCATACGCAACTTACTATAGGTGTCTCTACAGACGCAACGAGTACAGGCTCGTTCGCAAGTACTTCGACAGCAGCGCTTCTAATGCTGCGTCACCATGGGAACTAGAATTAAAATTTCTTCCAAAGGCACAGGTAATTGAACCCAGGACTTTCAGATTATGAGCCCAGCCCGCAACCCGTAGGCCAAAAAACGATTTTTTTTCCTCTGTCTCCAAACATTCTATTTAATGCACTAAAATTATGTTTTGTTTAGATGAAAAATTTTCAAAGATTTTAAGAAACGCAAAGAAAGACATCTTAAAAGGACATACCAACAGAACACCATACAGGAGGTAAGGCTGAGCACATCACCAAGAGGGAGTGCCACTCCGGTTTAATATCGGTCTGTTCATACACTTCCCTTAGATGAACAACCTGGAAGCAATGAGATTTCGTCGAAACAACTAATTCACAGCTCCGGTTCATCATATTAGTTTTCAATCATCTCGGTAGTAGAATAAAAACATAGCATATTAAGAAGATAATCAACGTATTGCACTCCGGTGAGCTATCGTATGGTATAAGAAGTCAAATAAATTTCTTTTTTGAAGATTCGTTGCAAGACATTACAGTACAGAATTGCGCCCTTACAACTGGTGCATCATTGTTCCATTGTTTCCGGAACATCAAAGATGCGGCAGTTCACAAAAGGCATAACAATGCCCTTTTTCTGAAACTTAGTCTTCACAAAGAGTGCTTTCGTATGTAAACTGTACAAGAAAGTCTTAGTGCAAAGTGAAAGTAACACTTTTGCGCCCGCGTAAAGACATCGTGTCCTAGAAATCCAAGGTACGTTGAACGGTAAATAGGAGGAGAGGAGTGTATCGAAAGCAAGTCTTTGTGCAAGCGTTTTCGCGGCACTGAAATTAAGAACTTTGTTGAAAAACGAACTGCCAGAAAGCGCACCGCAAGATATACCACATGCATGAACCGCACTAAACAAGGACGTTGAAAGGAGTTAGGAGATGCAACCAGTGTGGGCCAAGCATTAACTAAATTTGTCTCAATGAACGCCTGAAGTATCGCGTGATCAGGGTATCGAAACAACATAAAGCGGGTAACAATCTTCCGCACATAAAGATGGACTAAACCTAGTCCACCCGCACTGACAGGTCTCAAAAGGTCACATCACATGGGCTCTATGGAAGAACTCCATTCAAATGTGGCGGAATTTTGGTGGAAGCGATAACTAAATATCCTGGCGCAGCGAGTAATCTGCAAAGCATAATAAATTTTCGTTCCTAGAGAAAAAGTTACAGAAGATAGCATTGCCAAATATTGACAGACTATGTGGGACATGTGTACGAGAACAGGGCTGTATAGCCAATACGCGATCTTTCCAATAGTTTACATTTCGCCTACACGCGCTTAATGGTATGCCAAGGCACTTGCGTGGTATGCAAATCCATTCCAGTGTAGCATATTCATCTGGTGTATTCATATTCAGCACATTCAGCATATGCAGCCACAATCCAAATCAGAGAACGCAACTGTTGGAACGGCTCATCAGGCCGCCTGAAACTGCGCCAAATTGCTCAGCTAAGCAAACAACTTCATCGACGCCTCGTTGCTTTTTTGTGAACAAAGGTGAACGTAGTATATGTGTGGCCTTGCGCGTGGATGTAAAAGAGGAGGTGTGTCCTTACAAAAGTAAATAAAACAAACAAAAGTAAACAAAAAAACGAAAGAAAAGACACATAAAAAGACAATTCCTTCGCATTCAAAGCACGTAAGAAACGCTAAGTGCGGTCCGTAATTTTTTAATTGCTCTTGAGAGGTTGATTGCCGCATCCCCACTTCTTTCCAAGTAACGCCTCAAAAGACGGGTATAACTTTGTCACGTGCTCAATTAGTCACCACATGTCCAGATTTTTCGGACAAAAATAACAGATCGAGAGCTAGTTGGTTGTTCATCACAATGAAAACAGCGCTAACTTCACAAAGGACGCAGAAAGGGAAGACGAGACACAGACGCTCAGCTGCTCAGACAGCCTGGTTCGGTGTATCATAGGTGCAATGTGTGGGTACTATGAGGCTTAAATTTATTTTCAGACCTTTACAAAATCAGTATTTACACGAATATTTGTTAATTGTTCTGTTACCATGGCTCTGCGTCGCCGCATATACATGTCTTTATTTTTATTCAGCGCTAGGCTTCTGAAGGAAATTTTTCGGCTCCTTGGGTGTAATGGTCGGAAGTTGAGAATATAATGCTTCATTTATATTTGTTTTTGTGTTGCTTTCGTGCTTAATAATATAGGATGTTTTTGAGGTAATCTCGAAAGCCCGAGAACCCAAGATGAAAATGCCCGTTTGGTTAAAGTGGTGCGCCACGATTTCCACGAGGATCTTTTTTGCTAGAATACAACATTAGCGAATTATTTGCGGATTATTTTCTTGCCATACACCACTTGTAGCGATTTTCAAAGGCGGGACTGAGGCATTAGGCGTAACTGTCATACCCTTTGAAGAGTTCGAGCTAAGTTCAAAGATCACTGCAAGTACTTCAGCCAAAATTATAGTCAGCGGCTCTAAGGTGGCGGTGATGAACTTTGCCAGAGGCAGAATTTCTCCCAAGGCGAACAGAATCCTGCAGACCTGCAGAGATAGCAGGAAAATTGAAATAATCTGGGCACCTGCGCACGCCTCCCTCGCTGGGAACGAGGCGGCCCACGAATTAGCTGGAGGACTTACTTTCCGAGCTGGTGGGCTAGCCGAAGGCTTCACGGGGCGGGACCGCTTAGTGTGTTACAGAGAGATCACACAACACTACAGACTAGGGCGGGTTAAATATCCTCCGGCTGATATATCCTTAAACAAGAGCCTGGCCTCCACTTGGCGTCGCCTGCAAACCAACTCGTTTCCAAGCCCGGTGTCGTGCAGCCTCTACTACCCGGGTCAGTACTCCAGCCAGTGTAAGCTATGTAAAGCCAGGGCTGATCTTAATCACATTCTGTGGGAATGCCCACAGGCTCCCTCTGAGGGAAGCATAAAGTCTTTAAAACAATGGGAGACCTTATTACTCAGATCCGATCCGGAGATTCAACTGAAGACCGTCCGACTGGCCGAAACCGCCGCTAGGGTCCAAGGACTACTGGCCGTCGTCTAGGTGGGAAGGCTTAAAACCTTCCTTACATCTGTTGGACAAATAAAGTTTTACAATCCATTCCAATCAAAGATCACACAAGTAATAACCACTTTTTAATTTCTTGAACACAAGAAGTTTTCCTGTCAATACCAACACGGATTCAAAAACGCGTGTCTACAGAGACACGGTCTATAGAGCCTTTCTTGATATATCGTTAGCTCTAGGTGCAAGAGAGTGCGTTGACGTTGCTTGCGCCAACGTCGTAAAGGCTCGAGATAAGTAACCACAGAATTACTTTATTCACTTTTCAAATTACAACACGCACGGATTTGTTACACCCGTCTGACACGCTTGAAGGCCTGTAATTCTCAAGCATAGGCAGGTTGTGGGTGTACAAACTGACCGGCTCACTAGAACTAATTCCCGATGTTCCAGGACGACTTATTTTAGCCCCTTTATTGTTATTAGCCTATACTGCTTTCATGGCCAATGTTGTTGAGTTTCTTGCGGAAACGAAGCTATCTGGTCACGGCAGTTGAAATGGCAACATCGCTCACTGACGAAATCCAAATCGCAGAGTACTTCATTCTTTGTAGTTGAGGTGCGAAAAACTGGGAAGATAAATCTTCACTGCTTCGTTTTCTTCATGAAATACAAAACAGTATATTTATCTTCTAATGGTGCGCCTGAATTGCTAGTACGAGCGTTTGTTGCTAGCAAAACTGGTGAAAAATTTATAGCACGTTACATTCGTTCCGTTCTTTTCTCTAAACCCTTCATGATTTTTTTTTACTCGTGTATTTTGTACTATGTCTCATCAAATATTTCTCTCTGTGCATATTTATTTTGCTGTTTGTCTGTTTGATCAATTTTAGGTATGTGCCTTGTACCTGTGACGTGCATGAATTCATCACTAGTCATAATTATATTGTATTATTGTCGACCTGCACGCATTCGTCTGGCTTCTCAAGTGTATAAAAGCGTCTTGATTTATATGCATTAGTCTTTTGTGCAAGCCTGGTATGCGGGGGCCGACGTCCCGTGAGGTGTTATTATAAGCCTTTAGCTTCTCCGCCTCTGCCTCTCACCCATCCCCCCATCCCCAAATTCGCTCTGAGAAAGCAGTACAAAACAATGGTAATAGTAAAACATAAGAACGAATTGTCTTTTGCGCGTCGAAGTAACAAAATGATGGGCTGCTTTTATCTGGCATCGAAAATGACACTCAATTCTTCCCTGCAGACTAGGGAATGGAAAGAGGTGCAGTTATGACATACATGACGGAAGCCAACAGTCTCCGAAACCAAGAAGCAGAGGGGATTTTGTTTTATTTTTCGTGGTTTTTATGAATGGCAGGTTAATGGAAGCAGAAGTAAAGACAAATACACGCAGCCGTTGGGATCCGAACCAACGACCTCCGAATTTCGCGTCTGGTACTCTACCAACTAAAGTACGTCCTGTATTACCGCGAGTGCCACGTAGGAACGTTGTCGAATAGTGAGGGCGGAAGCGGTGCACCAATACAAGCCGTACTACATCCGCCGCTATGGACGAGGGTGGCGCTGGTGAACACTCTCAAGGTTAGGTTGCACTTCACATAAACACCCTCGAAAGCAGAAGATTAGACAGCCGTCGCCGTGACTCAGTTGGTAGAGCACCGGACGCGATATTTGGAGGTCCTGGGCTCAGGTCCCACCAGCGGTATGTGGCTGTTTTTCTTCCGCTTTTACTAATTTCCCATTAACGAAAGACTACAAAAAATTTAAAAGAAAGGACAACTCCTTAGCTCTTTGGTTTAGGTGACTGTTGTCTTTCCTTACGTAGGTATAACAACCTGGATACGTTAAAATATACAGGAAATCAATAAAACAAAATAAACGGCACATGTACCTCGATATTGTGGGTTTGACAGCCCCTCAAAAGCTGTTCATCTTCCCAAAAAGCACGCAGTTAAGCACGCGAAATTAATTTCTGATATTTCATCAATACCTTCACTTTACACTAACTTTAGGAGCAGTTCCCGTCAAAATGTTTTAAAGGGGAAATTACTTTTCAGGTGTGTCTGATAAATATACGGTTTCTTCAATATACGAAGATTCTTTGCTCATATATTGCTGATATATTGTAAACATGCAGAAAAAAAAACTTTTTTTTCAAACAGTCCGTGGGCAAATAAGGACAATACATTCGTGCCTCGTGAATACAGACACTTTAGTTCCGGAGCAGAGCTTTTCATAAAGCGAGTGGTCTGTAATAATGAATCGTGAAAGCAAAACGCTAACAAAAACAAATTTATGAACTATTATTTCAGATTAAAGGTACACGGATAAACTGAAGTTGATCTGTATCGATAGGGTGCTGCGTTCTAATCATAAATCGGTCATTTGCACAGAAAACGGAGCGTTTATCAGTTAGAAACACCACAAACAAAAAATAAGTATCACCATCATCAGCGGATTTGGAAAATAACATGCATGCATCGACACTGATTTTTGGGAAAGGATCCAAGAGGCTAATTTACACTGCCTTTTACTTCGATACGGCAGCAATTTGTCATTTCCGGTATGGACATAACGAGGTTTAATCTAGCGGCAGGAGTATATCTAAATTTATTTTTTATCAACGATAAATGCGACTCTTCCTGCCTGATAAACGTCAACATGTTCAGAAGGTGCCGGAGAATCAACTTTTTCTGAGAACAATAATTGGAAATATCTGTAATAAGTGTCTGTTTATGGTTTGCTGTTGTGCATAGCAACAGTTAGTGATTAAAAAAATAGGCAATATTGCGGGTTCCAAGTGCATTATGTCGGTCGTCATCAAGCTTAAAAATGAAACAGCGGAGTTTAGAACTCTTACGGGCCCGTCAGGCGCTTGATGGCGTCTGACGGTGTCATAACTTATTTCTTACAGTGTATTCTTCCATCACGCAAATCGGCTGCATATAACTGTACCCAGTCCGTTGATAGCTGCTGAAAGCGTCTTTCAGTGTATCAGAGGCAGCTAAGGAGCTTCTTCCAATGACATTCATGTAATACTGCAAATGTAAAAGCTCATCGACTGTGTACATCACCGGTGCAATGCAAGAAACTCCAAAACAGAAAAAATGACCCTCACTAACCCATTTGCGCTTTCTCACTTCCTTCAGCTGCTGTTGTGCACTCAAAGCAGTGCAGATGTACTTTTTTTTATAACCTGACTATTGTGCGGGTCACTGTTCTATACATGGGCATCAGTGCGTTCTGTGCATAGTCAACCTGTCCAAATTCCCGAGAGCGCATTTTCACTATAATGAGGTGAAGATTCATTGGACAATTTGTCCTTAGAGATGCTGTTCATAACTCTAGTCGCCCTTCAAAATTCTGTTTTCGAAACTCGGTCTTAACCGAAAAATGTCAGTATCCATGGCATAAATGACACAGTTCGCTAGCCATTGAGTATGCGTTACACTCAGCCATATGAGAAAAACTAACAAAGTGCTGAAGCCAAGGCCTTTGGCAGAAGATGCTTCCACTGTATTAGCGCCTATGACCTTAATTTCGGGACAGCGCCAGCCAGGACCGCTAAGCCTAGAGACCTATCACGTTCTTTTGGTGATGATGACGATGATGATGATGATGATGATGATGATGATGATGATGATGATGATGATGATGATGATGTCCTCAGTCTGAATGGCACGAACCCATGGCGGGGATTGGCCAGGGTGCATTGCTGACCCAAACGCAAAAATGGGTAAGGAGCGGAGTAATTGGGTAATTTTGTGAAGAAGACTTAATTGGGATTATGAAGGTGATAAAAAGGAGAATGAAAAAGCTGTGAATTCAAATTTTAGCTTAAGACTCTACCCCATGCAATTATATATCCGTGAATAAAATAACACGCAGGTTTCCAAGCATATCCCTTGGCGCTTGCCCCAAAGGAGAGGAGGATCGGAAGAGAGAGAGGAAGGACGTTCTCTTATGCAGCCGCTCGGTCCTCCACTTCCTTGCTTACGGGGCAGATGATGTGGAGGCGCTATTTTTGAATGTTCGAAGCCATGCGCCACGTGGTGGCAGTCGAGGGAAACAGAAGCGCTTTTCCCAACGCTTGGTAATGGTTCCGCATTTTGAGGCATTTCTTCGCTACCCTACAGGCCTCTCCTAAACCGGAAGACTGCGTCTTCTTGCCGTGTGCGAGCGAAGCGCTGTTTTTTCACTCTCATCACCTTCTTAAGGCGCTCAGGTGGGTAAAAGAGCATAAGAACCAAATTTTAATAGCATCTTTTCTTCTTTGTAATGATGATTAGGAGCTAAGGATATATGAACCACCACATGGTACTCGTCCACGCGTATGAATCAATAATTAATTAGATTTTTTTCTTTCTTTCTCTTTCGGTTTCAACAGGCCAACGATGGCTGTAACGTCAGCAGTCAGAATGGGTCACGTGAGGCATGAAAAAATAGCGATATTATCGCTCGTTCTTCATTCGTTGCCAATCGAGCTCATGGGGCAGACTTGTTTTAGCCCTGTCTTGAATTAAAATGACGAATCAGGGACTGCATCGCAGTTTATTCATGCTTTAAGAGACATACAGACGTTTGGCGGCATAGCCCCTGTTCGGCTGTTAAAATCAGAACCCGAATCGGCGGCACAAAATAAATTAATCAATTACTTAACGGTCGTAGTGCGATATCACGTTGTGATACCTAAGCAATAATGCGTAAGAAAAGACAAACCCAATCATTGGGTGTTTTCACTTCTTTAATTACGATGTTTCCACTGCATGTAAAGACACTGATGCGAAACCATGCGTAACCGGCTCGAAAAGGTTTCATGTTATGGCTAACGCGTTGGTTCAGCAGTGATTCCTTGACTGACCCGAAAACGCAGATTATGTGTTACCCCGCCCACTTTTTCAACCCACGCCAAAAACCGAGCGAAGAAATGACAAAATAGTTTTTAAATGTAATATCCCCTTTGCATTTTCCTGGGACGGCTGCGTCATTTAACTTCTATTACTGTTTTGTTAATGGCAACAGAACATTTTTTTTACAAGCACATGCTCTATGTAACAACGTTTATGCGTTAAGTATTGCTAAATCGACAACTATGATCAAGAAAAGGAAAAGGTACACTCTAAGTGACTTCTGAACGCACAGGAACACCCGGTTATGTCACCAGAAAAAGCCAGTAATTCACCAGAAGAAAATAATATTTATTTAAAAACACAGAAAACTGAATACTGACATAAACACCGAAAAATCCGCCGAATTTATGAGAAATAAATGCCGAGAATGCTAACCCTTACACATAACTTAGGGTTTTGCTCATAAATTCATTATTACAGTACAAAACGCTAAATAATTAATCGATGCAGGGAAAAACCACAGCAAGTAGTAGCTCAGAAAACCTACTCTTCATGACTGCACAATCCATCCGACCCTCAAATACCTGCCGCAAAAGCAACGAAACAACAACTACGTTCTATGCCACCTTGAAAAAAACATTTAAACCAAAGCTCAAGGAGCTACAGCGCCCGTCGTCAACCACACAGTATCCTCCGAGGAGAAAAAAAAACAAAGAAGTACTTATGTGTAAGCGCGGAAGACGGTGTGCTTGAACGTAGCGCCCTCCCCGTTTTGAAAGGGGCGAAATCACTTCACTGTCGTTAGCTACGCATGCGAGCAACCAGGTTGTCGCATGTCGCAAAAACTGTCCTCTTCACGGGGATGCTACGCCACATAACCCGCAAATGTCAAGGTGAAGAAAACGTGAAGAAACAAAAAAGAAATGCACTCTTTTTTCCTCTGCGCGTCATTGCGCGAGCAGAACACGTGGGACTAGTCATCATGATATAAAACCGAGATGCAAAGGACAGGGCGCCACTAAACAACGCAGCGCACAGCCTCGTCGTCTGGATAATACAGCTGCTTTCTGTGTGTAAAGTGCACCAAGCGTATTAGTTGTTAAGAAAGTCAAAATGTTCGAGCAGGTAAGTCGTTTCACGTTTATATACTCGCAAAAGAATGCTGCTGATATCTCTGATAGTCATTTACACACAGGGGAGATCTATAGCTTCCATGTCGTACGAGGTATATGCACAATATGACTTTCGCAAGCCTGAGCCTAAAAGCTAGAAGTGTTAAAACTAACGCGCACTGTCAAAATAACAGGATATGTCTTTGCGTTCTCTCAACGCTGCCTAAACAACTCAATAATCCCTCTATGTTTGTGTGTGAGTAGTTACGGAAGGGGGGGGGGGGGCGCTCGTTTGCACAAACCTTTATTAGCCGATCACATCAAGGGTTTAAGAGATCCTCCAGAGTAAGTACTAGGGCCTAAGGTATTATAACCTACCGGACGCGAACCGCACCGCCAGAGTTGTGGAAGATGGGGATATTGGTTGCTACGAAGCCAGGACGAATCCCCCAGAACCGCACCGCCAGAGTTGTGGAAGTGGAGATATTGGTTGCTACGAAGCCAGAACGAATACCCCAGTATTTTATGTTTACTATCTATTCTATAAAGATCCTCCTCAGAGAGCTGTCGTTTTTCGCATGGAATACCATTGCAGAATAAGCAGCGGCTTTCTCTCTCCGTTGATATTTATTCGCCAGAGTTATTTTTGGCGAATACATCGCCCTGTTCTGTCTTCTTCGTCCTTTGCAGTGTCGTCTTTGTGTGCGCTAAAAGGAACTAATATTATTGGAAGACTTTTTGTCCTCTTATAACGCGAAAATATAGCCTCATGTCAACAACGTATTTCTTCTCACAGATTAAAATCCTGCTCTTCTGGCTTGTTGCCGGCACGCACGCCCTACTTCACCACCAAGCCCCAACTCCGTACCAGAATCCTGGATACGGTGGATACACCGCGTCAGCGCCTGGTGCCCCTTACAGGGGATACGATGCCTACGCCTCGGTACGTGACAAACGCACCGTGGGATTCCACTAGTGCTCGAATTCTCTTAGTAGCCATAGTAAAAAGAAAACTTATACCAATCAAATTAGCTCCAGAAGTTATTTGTTGCTCTGAGTATTCAGTTCACAAATACCTGTGCTCTATTGTGGTTTTTAGCATAGACCACACTGAAGAGCTTCTGCAACGACGCGAGTTTTCATCGAACAATATTAGGTAACTGTGCACAGCTGTCTACCTCTAAATCAGCATTAAGTCTCATATCTTAGCGGAAATCGTAGTTATCAACCTAAGTGCTGACAATCGTATTTGACTAAATATCCAGATTTTTCTAACCATCCCGACAGTGCAACAAAGTGAACTTCGCAGCTAACCTTATTCAATACTTTCCAGAGCTCTTTTATACCTCCTTTAGTAAAGGTTAATATTTCGAAAGCATAAAAATACCTACAAATTGGTACTCTCCGTGAATTTATGTCAGGTAACATCGGCGAAGAGCTGTCACAACTAACCACCGAAGGTGGAGCAGTTTGACGCTACCGCTGGACGCAGGTTAGTCGTTTTAAGTTGCTCAGCATCTCTAGCTTCTATTTTCTGCGCGTTTTTCTTTCTCACCAACAATCAGGCATTCTACAATTTTGCAAGCCTGCAGTTTTAGGGAGTTTCTTAGTTTGGTCAGGCACCCAAAAGTAAGCTCGGTGCTACGCACGCCGCTTTCCGATCGTTGTAAAATTTTATCCCCGAGAAAAATTCGGCTATGAGGGCGAGCGCACTTTTACAATCACAGAAAGAGCCGTCCAATATGCACTCTTTCCACGCAGCCACCTCAGCCGTACAGCTTCGGCTACGACAACGTGGACGAGTACGGCAACCGCCTATTCCACAGCGAGCAGGGTGATGCCAACAACGCCAAGACCGGCTCGTACGGCTACAGAGACGCGTACGGCCTTTATCGCCGGGTGAACTACATTGCAGACGCAAACGGATTCCGAGCCACCGTGGACACAAACGAGCCAGGAACAGCACCGGGTGCCAGCGCCGACGTGGTCTTCAACGCCGCACCGGTTGTCCCGCCGACCCCTGGGGGAGCCGCAGGTGCAACGGCTGGAGTAGCTCCATTTGGCTACGGTGCTAGGGGTGCAGCGCCAAACTACCGCAGCACTTACAACGGATACGGTAGATACGGAAACGCCCCATACGGTGGCAATGTTGGCGCCTATGGATACGGTGGCTACGGTGGCTACGGTTCCTACGGCTCCGCTTCCAGTGGGCCCGCCCTGTGTGGATATGCCTACGGGGGATATGCTCCCTATGGCCAAGGTGCCGCTGGCTATGCTGCTGGCCGCTACACACCAGGTGGCTACGGGGCTGCCGCTGGATGGGCTGCCGGTCAATACGGGTACCGTCGTCGATAGTAAACACTGCCGTAAAATTTTAAAAGTACCTTGTCTATAGAAGCGAATGAGTGGCGCTAAAAAATTTATACCTTTCATTTCATTTTTGTTTTTAGTGTACTACTGTACTGCATTGTCCCAATTGCCCAGTTCGCTTTGATAGTGCAAAAGGCCTGCTTTCACCACTTCTCTCATTTGACCAGCGCGTATGAAATCGGTGTAAGGTATTCGCCCGCCGTGTATTCGCAAAAGGATTTTCGAATAAATGAATATTTTTACAATGCTGTATGTGTTACCCAAGTGAATTACAAAGCCTGCCTGGTCACTGTATTATATTTATTTTATTGTATCTGCTTGACAAGCTCGGAATGATTATACTTAAAGTGTTAGCAAAAGCACACTTGAGGCAATAGTGAATTCTCTTTGGCCCGTAATGCCTGGTTTTAGTACTCCTCTCTTTCGCTCACTAAAGATTCTGGGAACGGCTTGACAGAATGATAGCTCGTTAACTATTACAAAGCAAGACATTCTCTATAATAAAGCCCAGCAAGAAGCCAGTACGACCAACACGACTACACAGGCGAAAAAAGGACTCTTCGTTTCCACTTATTGTGGCATCATTTCCTACGCCAGTTCCGAAACCATATTCGGTAAAACTTCGGCGACTACACTGATCTCTGAAGACCCCACGTCGAATTCTTGTTGTTCCTGCACTCCTAATGCATGCTATGAAATATATGTGTAACATTGACTATTGCACTGCCACGACCCCATTTCTCTCAGTTGCAGCTGCGTGGTGGCCGACGAAGCGGCGGTGCCGGCGTTCGTCCCAGTCACAAGCCCCAGCGTTCTGTGTACAACCGCTTAACGCGATTCGAAAGTGGTCTCTTTAGTGTTGACTAACGAGGATGAAATTACTCTAACGTGGCTAATTTCGCAAGAAAGCTGCCGCGGTGGCTCAGTGGTTATGGCGCTCGGCTGCTGACGCGAAAGACACAGTTTCAATCTCGGTAGAGGCGGTCGCATTTCGATAGAGGCGAAGTGCTAGAGACCCGTGTTCTGTGCGGTGTCAGTGCACGTTAAAGAACCAGACGTGGTCGAAATTTCCTGAGCCTCTCACTACGGCGCACCTCATAGCCTGAGTCGCTTTGAGACGTTAAACCCCCATAAGCCATAAACCATTACCCAGTTTCTCTGGAATGAACTGCTTCGAACACATGAGCTTAGCTAGCCGAAGAATTCTTCTATCCTGCTCCGTAATGCAACTGAGCGCCAGGCAAGGATAAATTTCTATGTCTGTTTCAGCCGGAACGAACGCGTTAACCTTCCAATCGCCCGAGACTACGTGCTCGCACCATCCCCACTTCCGCACATGAGGAGCATTGGTTACGTCGGTCGCCACAGAAAAAAAAGCGGCGAAGAAAGATGAGTGCGCTGATACAGGCGAAGAAATACTAAAGAAAGGGAAGTGACTAATGGCGGGCGCTCTCCCACACTCGAGTGCTGCAATCGCCATCTATTGGCTGTCCTAGAGAGAGAGAGAGAACAAATATTTTTTTTTTTTGCAAAAAGGAGACCGGTGAGGATTTTGGGTGGGGTCCTCAGTCCAAAACTCCAGTGGCTTCCGCCGACGCTTTGGTGATGGAAAATGGTGCCTCCTGGTCTTCTAGAGTGCCGCTGGCCAGCGTCACCTCCCACTGCTCAAGATCCCCGTTGTGCGACTTTAAGTTGTTGAGTTTAGCTGAGCATATTCAGGTAATGTGACAATATCGCCACACCGAGGACATGCATCTCTGTATAATGTTGGGTTGATGCGGTGTGGGACAGAGATTAGAGAAATTGAATGTTTGCATGTGTTATACGTGGCAGGAGTTTGCCAGGGAAAGAGTCTTATCTGGCGGGTGGTGTATAGAGACGCGTTTTCAGGCGGAGGGTCTCCAGGCGGGTTGAAAAATAGTTTCAGAGGGGGCAGAGTGTAGAGCCAGTGTGCCCGGCTCGGTTGGTGTAATCTCGCGCTAGGGCATCTGCCCTAATGTTGCCATCGAGACCTGCATGTCCTAGGACCCAGGTGACCTATAGAATATGCTAGGCCATCCTGCCATGCATTTTATTCTTACAACTACTCTAGACAGCGAGACAGTCTCTGTATATTTACTGCAACTGCATTAGACTTCACATCATTTCTTGTCCTGTGTTTGTCATGAAAGTCGCTGATTGGTTGATGGGGCCATGGCGTCACAAGGTCAACGTGATTACAACGCAAAAATTAAAACTGAGAAACCCGAGGCGAGGGCCCAGGCGGGGAAGGCGAGACAAGCAATTTGAAATAAGGTCTCAACGGCCACAGTGGCCCCCACGTCTATGCGGAGACGTTCATCGTTCAGTTTAGACCTGCGTCGGAAAGGTCCAGTTGGCATGGTTTATGGTGGCTTAACGTCCCAAAGCGACTCAGGCTATGAGGGACGCCGTAGTGAAGGTGTCCGGAGATTTCGACCCTCTGGAGTTATTTAACGTGCACTGACATCGCACAGTGCACGGGCCTCCCGGATTTCGCCTACGTCGGAAATCGACCGCCGCAGCCGGGATCGAACCCGCGTCTTTTGGGACAGCAGCCGAGCGCCATAACGACTCAGCCTCCGCCCAGTTGGCATGCATACGCAACTTACTATAAGTGTCTCTACGGACGCAACGAGTACAGGCTCGTTCGCAAGTACTTCGGCAGCAGCGCTTCTAATGCTGCGTCACCATGGGAACTAGAATTAAAATTTCTTCCAAAGGCACAGGTAATTGAACCCAGGACTTTCAGATTATGAGCCCAGCCCGCAACCCGTAGGCCAAAAAACGATTTTTTTTCCTCTGTCTCCAAACATTCTATTTAATGCACTGAAATTATGTTTTGTTTAGATGAAAAATTTTCAAAGATTTTAGGAAACGCAAAGAAAGACATCTCAAAAGGACATACCAACAGAGCACCATACGGGAGGTAAGGCTGAGCACATCACCAAGAGGGAGTGCCACTCCGGTTTAATATCGGTCTGTTCATACACTTCCCTTAGATGAACAACCTGGAAGCAATGAGATTTCGTCGAAACAACTAATTCACAGCTCCGGTTCATCATCATCTCGGTAGTAGAATAAAAACATAGCATATTAAGAAGATAATCAACGTATTGCACTCCGGTGAGCTATCGTATGGTATAAGAAGTCTAATAAATTTCTTTTTTGAAGATTCGTTGCAAGACATTACAGTACAGAATTGCGCCCTTACAACTGATGCATCATTGTTCCATTGTTTCCGGAACATCAAAGATGCGGCAGTTCACAAAAGGCATAACAATGCCCTTTTTCTGAAACTTAGTCTTCACAAACAGTGCTTTCGTATGTAAACTGTACAAGAAAGTCTTAGTGCAAAGTGAAAGTAACATTTTTGCGCCCGCGTAAAGACATCGTGTCCCAGAAATCCAAGGTACGTTGAACGGTAAATAGGAGGAGAGGAATGTATCGAAAGCAAGTCTTTGTGCAAGCGTTTTCGCAGCACTGAAATTAAGAACTTTGTTGAAAAACGAGCTGCCAGAAAGCGCACCGTAAGATATACCACATGCATGAACCGCACTAAACAAGGACGTTCAATGGAGTTAGGAGATGCAACCAGTGTGGGCCAAGCATTAACTAAATTTGTCTCAATGAACGCCTGAAGTATCGCGTGGGCAGGGTATCGAAACAACATAAAGCGGGTAACAATCTTCCGCACATAAAGATGGACTAAACCTAGTCCACCCGCACTGACAGGTCTCAAAAGGTCACATCACATGGGCTCTATGGAAGAACTTTATTCAAATGTGGCGGAATTTTGGTGGAAGCGATAACTAAATATCCTGGCGCAGCGAGCAATCTGCAAAGCATAATAAATTTTCGTTCCTAGAAAAAAAGTTACAGACGATAGCCTTGCCAAATATTGACAGACTATGTGGGACATGTGTACGAGAACAGGGCTGTATAGCCAATATGCTATCTTTCCAATAGTTTACATTTCGCCTACACGCGCCTAATGGTATGCCAAGGCACTTGCGAGGTATGCAAATCATTCCAGGGTAGCATATTCATCTGGTGTATTCATATTCAGCACATTCAGCATATGCAGCCACAATCCAAATCAGAGAACGCAACTGTTGGAACGGCTCATCAGGCCGCCTGAAACTGCGCCAAACTGCTCAGGTAAGCAAACAACTTCATCGACGCCTCGTTGCTTCTTTGTGAACAAAGGTGAACGTAGTATATGTGTGGCCTTACGCGTGGATGTAAAAGAGGAGGTGTGTCATTACAAAAGTAAATAAAACAAACAAAAGTAAACAAATTAAAAACTAAAGAAAAGAAACATCAAAAAGACAACGCCTTCGCATTCAAAGCACGTAAGAAACGCTAAGTGCGGTCCGTAATTTTTTAATTGCTCTTCAGAGGTTGATTGCCGCATCCCGACTTTTTTCCAAGAAATGCCTCAAAAGACGGGTATAACTTTGTCACGTGCTCAATTAGTCAGCTCATGTCCAGATTTTTCGGACAAAAATAACAGATCGAGAGCTAGTTGGTTGTTCATCACAATGAAAACAGCGCAAACTTCACAAAGGACGCAGAAAGGGAATACGAGACACAGACGCTCATCTGGTCAGGCAGCCTGGTTTGGTGTATTACAGGGGCAATGTGTGGGTACTATGAGGCTTAAATTTATTTTCAATCCTTTACAAAATCAGTATTTACACGAATATTTGTTAATTGTTCTGTTACCATGGCTCTGCGTCACCGCATATACATGTCTTTATTTTTATTCAGCGCTAGGCTTCTCAAGAAAATTTTTCAGCTCCTTGGGTGTAATGGTCGGAAGTTGAGAATATAATGCTTCATTTATATTTGTTTTTGTGTTGCTTTCGTGCTTAATAATATAGGATGTATTTGAGGTAATCTCGAAAGCCCGAGAACCCAAGATGAAAATGCCCGTTTGGTTAAAGTGGTGCGCCAAGATTTCCACGAGGATCTTTTTTTGCTAGAATACAACATTAGCGAATTATTTGCGGATTATTTTCTTGGCATACACCACTCGTAACGATTTTCAAAGGCGGAACCGAGGCATTAGGCGTAACTGTCATACCCTTTGAAGAGTTCGCTCTAAGTTCAAAGATCACTGCAAGTACTTCATCCAAAATTATAGTCAGCGACTCTAAGGTGGCGGTGATGAACTTTGCCAGAGGCAGAATTTCTCCCGAGGCGAACAGAATCCTGCAGACCTGCAGAGATAGCAGGAAAATTGAAATAATCTGGGCACCTGCGCACGCCTCCCTGGCTGGGAACGAGGCGGCCCACGAATTAGCTCGAGGACTTACTTTCCGAGCTGGTGGGCTAGCCGAAGGCTTCACGGGGCGGGACCGCTTAGTGTGTTACAGAGAGATCACACAACACTACAGACTAGGGCGGGTTAAATATCCTCCGGCTGATATATCCTTAAACAAGAGCCTGGCCTCCACTTGGCGTCGCCTGCAAACCAACTCGTTTCCAAGCCCGGTGTCGTGCAGCCTCTACTACCCGGGTCAGTACTCCAGCCAGTGTAAGCTATGTAAAGCCAGGGCTGATCTTAATCACATTCTGTGGGAATGCCCACAGGCTCCCTCTGAGGGAAGCATAAAGTCTTTAAAACAATGGGAGACCTTATTACTCAGATCCGATCCGGAGATTCAACTGAAGACCGTCCGACTGGCCGAAACCGCCGCTAGGGTCCAAGGACTACTGGCCGTCGTCTAGGCGGGAAGGCTTAAAACCTTCCTTACATCTGTTGGACAAATAAAGTATTAAAATCCATTCCACTCAAAGATCACACAAGTAATAACCACTTTTTAATTTCTTGAACACAAGAAGTTTTCCTGCCAACACCAACACGGATTCAAAAACGCGTGTCTACAGAGACACGGCCTATAGAGCCTTTCTTGATATATCATTGGCTCTAGGTGCAAGAGAGTGCGTTGACGTTGCTTGCGCCAACGTCGTAAAGGCTCGGGATAAGTTACCACAGAATTACTTTAATCACTTTTCAAATTACAACACGCACGGATTTGTTACACCCGTCTGACACGCTTGAAGGCCTGTAATTCTCAAGCATAGGCAGGTTGTTGGTGTAAAAACTGACCGGCTCACTAGAACTAATTCCCGATGTTCCAGGACGACTTATTTTAGCCCCTTTATTGTTTTTAGCCTATACTGCTTTCATGGCCAATGTTTTTGAGTTTCTTGCGGAAACGAAGCTATCTGGTCACGGCAGTTGAAATGGCAACATCGCTTACTGACCAAATCCAAATCGGCAGAGTACTTCATTCTTTGTAGTTGAGGTGCGAAAAACTGGAAAGATAAATTCCACTGCTTCGTTTTCTTCATGAAATACAAAACAGTATATTTATCTTCTAATGGTGCGCCTGAATTGCTAGTACGAGCGTTTGTTGCTAGCAAAACTGGGGAAAAATTTATAGCACGTTACATTCGTTCCGTTCTTTTCTCTAAACCCTTCATGATTTTTTTTACTCGTGTATTTTGTACTATGTCTCATCAAATATTTCTCTCTGCGCGTATTTATTTTGCTGTTTGTCTGTTTGATCAATTTTAGGTATGTGCCTTGTACCTGTGACGTGCATGAATTCATCACTAGTCATAATTATATTGCATTATTGTCGATCTGCACGCATTCGTCTGGCTTCTCAAGTGTATAAAAGCGTCTTGATTTATATGCATTAGTCTTTTGTGCAAGCCTGGTATGCGGGGGCCGATGTCCCGTGATGTGTTATTATAAGCCTTTAGCTTCTCCGCCTCTGCCTCTCACCCATCCCCCATTACCAAATTCGCTCTGAGAAAGCAGTACAAAACAATGGTAATAGTAAAACATAAGAACGAATTGTCTTTTGCGCGTTGAAGTAACAAAATGATGGGCTGCTTTTATCTGGCATCGAAAATGACACTCAATTCTTCACTGCAGACTAGGGAATGGAAAGAGGTGCAGTTATGACATACATGACGGAAGCCAACAGTCTCCGAAACCAAGAAGCAGAGGGGATTTTGTTTTATTTTTCGTGGTTTTTATGAATGGCAGGTTAATAGAAGAAAAGTAAAAACAAATACACGCAGCCGTTGGGATCCGAACCAACGACCTCCGAATTTCGCGTCTGGTACACTACCAACTAAAGTACGTCCTGTATTACCGCGAGTGCCACGTAGGAACGTTGTCGAATAGTGAGGGCGGAAGCGGTGCACCAATACAAGCCGTACTACATCCGCCGCTATGGACGAGGGTGGCGCTTGTGAACACTCTCAAGGTTAGGTTGCACTTCACATAAACACCCTCGAAACCAGAAGATTAGACAGCCGTCGCCGTGACTCAGTTGGTAGAGCACCGGACGCGATATTTGGAGGTCCTGGGCTCAGGTCCCACCAGCGGTATGTGGCTGTTTTTCTTCCGCTTTTACTAATTTCCCATTAACTAAAGACTACAAAAAAATTTAAAAGAAAGGACAACTCCTTAGCTGTTTGGTTTAGGTGACTGTTGTCTTTCCTTACGTAGGTATAACAACCTGGATACGTTAAAATATACAGGAAATCAATAAAGCAAAATAAACGGCACATGTACCTCGATATTGTGGGTTTGACAGCCCCTCAAAAGCTGTTCATCTTCCCAAAAAGCACGCAGTTAAGCACGCGAAATTAATTTCTGATATTTCATCAATACCTTCACTTTACACTAACGTTAGGAGCAGTTCCCGTCAAAATGTTTTAAAGGGGAAATTACTTTTCAGGTGTGTCTGATAAATATACGGTTTCTTCAATATACGAAGAGTCTTTGCTCATATATTGCTGATATATTGTAAACATGCAGAAAAAAAAACTTTTTTTTCAAACAGTCCGTGGGCAAATAAGGACAATACATTCGTGCCTCGTGAATACAGACACTTTAGTTCCGGAGCAGAACTTTTCATAAAGCGAGTGGTCTGTAATAATGAATCGTGAAAACAAAACGCTAACAAAAACAAATTTATGAACTATTATTTCAGATTAAAGGTACACGGATAAACTGAAGTTGATCTGTATCGATAGGGTGCTGCGTTATAATCATAAATCGGTCATTTGCACAGAAAACGGAGCGTTTATCAGTTAGAAACACCACAAACAAAAAATAGGTATCACCATCATCAGCGGATTTGGAAAATAACATGCATGCATCGACACCGATTTTTGGGAAAGGATCCAAGAGGCTAATTTACACTGCCATTTACTTCGATACGGCAGCAATCTGTCATTTCCGGTATGGACATAACGAGGTTTAATCTAGCGGCAGGAGTATATCTAAATTTATTTTTTATCAACGATAAATGCGACTCTTCCTGCCTGATAAACGTCAACATGTTCAGAAGGTGCCGGAGAATCAACTTTTTCTCAGAACAATAATTGGAGATATCTGTAATAAGTGTCTCTTCATGGTTTGCTGTTGCCCATAGCAACAGTTAGAGATTAAAAAAATAGGCAATATTGCGGGTTCCAAGTGCATTATGTCGGTCGTCATCAAGCTTAAAAATGAAACAGCGGAGTTTGGAACTCTTACGGGCCCGTCAGGCGCTTGATGGCGTCTGACGGTGTCATAACTTATTTCTTACAGTGTATTCTTCCATCACGCAAATCGGCTGCATATAACTATACCCAGTCCGTTGATAGCTGCTGAAAGCGTCTTTCAGTGTATCAGAGGCAGCTAAGGAGCTTCTTCCAATGGCATTCATGTAATACTGCAAATGTAAAAGCTCATCGACTGTGTACATCACCGGTGCAATGCAAGAAACTCCAAAACAGAAAAAAATGACCCTCACTAACCCATTTGCGCTTTCTCACTTCCTTCAGCTGCTGTTGTGCACTCAAAGCAGTGCAGATGTACTTTTTTTTATAACCTGACTATTGTGCGGGTCACTGTTCTATACATGGGCATCAGTGCGTTCTGTGCATAGTCAACCTGTCCAAATTCCCGAGAGCGCATTTTCACTTTAATGAGGTGAAGATTCATTGGACCATTTGTCCTTAGAGATGCTGTTCATAACTCTAGTCGCCCTTCAGAATTCTGTTTTCGAAACTCAGTTTTAGCCGAAAAATGTCAGCATTCATGGCATAAAAGCCACAGTTCGCCAGCCATTGAGTATGCGTTACACTTAGTCACGTGAGAAAAACTAACAGAGTGCAGAAGCGAAGGCCTTGGGCAGAAGATGCTTCCACTGTATTAGCGCCTGTGACCTTAATTTCGGGACAGCGCCAGCCAGGACCGCTAAGCCTAGAGACCTAACACGTTCTTTTGGTGATGATGATGATGATAATGATGATGTCCTCAGTCTGAATGGCACGAACCCATGGCGGGGATTGGACAGGCTGCATTGCTGACACAAACGCAAAAATGGGTAAGGAGCGGAGTAATTGAATAATTTTGTGAAGAAGACTGAATTTGGATTATGAAGGTGATAAAAGGGAGAATGAAAAAGCTGTGACTTAAAATTTTAGCTTAAGACTCTACCCGATGCAATTATATATCCGTGAATAAAATAACACGCAGGTTTCAAAGCATATCCCTTGGCGCTTGCCCCAAAGGAGAGGAGGATCGGAAGAGAGAGAGGAAGGACGTTCTCTTATGCAGCCGCTCGGTCCTCCACTTCCTTGCTTACGGGGCAGATGATGTGGAGGCGCTATTTTTGAATGTTCGAAGCCATGCGCCACGTGGTGGCAGTCGAGGGAAACAGAAGCGCTTTTCCCAACGCTTGGTAATGGCTGCGCATTTTGAGGCATTTCTACGCTACCCTAAAGGCCTCTCCTAAACCGGAAGACTGCGTCTTCTTGCCGTGTGCGAGCGAAGCGCTGTTTTTTCACTCTCGTTACTTTCTTCAGGAGTTCACGTGGGTAAAGGAGCATAAAAAACAAATTTTAGTTCCATCTTTTCTTCTTTGTAATGATGATTAGGAGATAAGGATATATGAACCACCACATGGTACTCGTCCACGCGTATGAATCAATAATTAATTCGATTTTTTTTCTTTCTTTTCTTTCGGTTTCAACAGGCCAACGATGGCTGTAACGTCAGCAGTCAGAATGGGTCACGTGAGGCATGAAGAAATAGCGATATCATCGCTGCTTCTTCATTCGTTGCCAATCGAGCTCATGGGGCAGACTTGTTTTAGCCCTGTCTTGAATTAAAATGACGAAACATGGACTGCATCGCAGTTTATTCATGCTTTAAGAGACATACAGACCTTTGGCGGCATAGCCCCTGTTCGGCTGTTAAAATCAGAACCCGAATCGGCGGCACAAAATAAATTAATCAATTACTTAACGGTCGTAGTGCGATATCACGTTGTGATACCTAAGCAATAATGCGTAAGAAAAGAAAACCCAATCACTCGGTATTTTCACTTCTTTAATTACGATTTCTCCACTGCATGTAAAGACACTGATGCGAAACCATGCATAAACGGTTCGAAAAGGCGTCATGTTATGGCTAACGCGTTGGTTCAGCAGTGATTCCTTGACTGACCCGAAAACGCATATTATGTGTTACCCCGCCCACTTGCTCAACCCACGCCAACAACCGAGCGAAGAAATGACAACATTGTTTTTAGATGTAATATCCTCTTTGCATTTTCCTGGGACGGCTGCGTCATTTAACTTCTATTACTGTTTTGTTAATGGCAACAGAACATTTTCTTTACAAGCACATGCTCTATGTAACAACGTCTATGCGTTATGTATTGATAAATCGACAGCTATGCTCAAGAAAAGGAAAAGGTACACTCTAAGTGACTTCTGAACTCACAGGAACACCCGGTTGTGTCACCAGAAAAAGCCAGTAATTCACCAGTAGAAAATAATATTTATTGAAAAACACAGAACACTGAATACTGACATAAACACCGAAAAAATCCGCCGAATTTATGAGAAATAAATGCCGAGAATGCTAACCCTTACACATAACTTAGGGTTTCGCTCATAAATTCATTATTACAGTACAAAACGCAAAATAGTTAATCGATGCAGGGACAAACCACAGCAAGTAGTAGCTCAGAAAACCTACTCTTCATGACTGCACAGTCCACCCGACCCTCAAATACCTGCCGCACAAGCAACGAAACGACAACTACGTTCTACGCCACCTTGAAAAAAACATTTAAGCCAAAGCTCAAGGAGCTACAGCGCCCGTCGTCAACCACACAGTATCCTCCGAGGAGAAAAAAAAACAAAGAAGTACTTATGTGTAAGCGCGGAAGACGGTGTGCTTGAACGTAGCGCCCTCACTGTTTTGACAAGCGCGAACTCATTTCACTGTCGTCAGCTACGCATGCGAGCAACCAGGTTGTAGCATGTCGCAAAAACCGTCCTCTTCACGGGGATGCTACGCCACATAACCCGCAAATGTCAAGGTGAAGAAAACGTGAAGAAACAAAAAAGAAATGCACTCTTTTTTCCTCTGCGCGTCATTGCGCGAGCAGAACACGTGGGACTAGTCATCATGATATAAAACCGAGATGCAAAGGACAGGGCGCCACTAAACAACGCAGCGCACAGCCTCGTCGTCTGGATAATACAGCTGCTTTCTGTGTGTAAAGTGCACCAAGCGTATTAGTTATTAAGAAAGTCAAAATGTTCGAGCAGGTAAGTCGTTTCACTTTTATATACTCGCAAAAGAATGCGGCTGATATCCCTGATAGTCATTTACACACAGGGGAGATCTATATCTTCCATGTCGTACGAGGTATATGCACAATATGACTTTCGCAAGCCTGAGCCTAAAAGCTAGAAGTGTTAAAACTAACGCGCACTGTCAAAATAACAGGATATGTCTTTGCGTTCTCTCAACGCTGCCTAAACAACTCGATAATCCCTCTATGTTTGTGTGTGACTAGTTACGAAAAAAGGGGGGGGGGGGGGGCGCTCGTTTGCACATGCCTTTATTTGCCGATCACATCAAGGGTTTAAGAGATCCTCCAGAGTAAGTACTAGGGCCTAAGGTATTATAACCTACCGGACCCGAACCGCACCACCAGAGTTGTGGAAGATGGGGATATTGGTTGCTACGAAGCCAGGACGAATCCCCCAGAACCGCACCGCCAGAGTTGTGGAAGTGGAGATATTGGTTGCTACGAAGCCAGAACGAATACCCCAGTATTTTCTTTTTAGTATCTATTCCATAAAGATCCTCCTCAGAGAGCTGTCGTTTTTCGCATGAAATACCATTGCAGAATAAGCAGCGGCTTTCTCTCTCCGTTGATATTTATTCGCCAGAGTTATTTTTGGCGAATACATCGCCCTGTTCTGTCTTCTTCGTCCTTTGCAGTGTCGTCTTTGTGTGCGCTAAAAGGAACTAATATTATTGGAAGACTTTTTGTCCTCTTATAACGCGAAAATATAGCCTCATGTCAACAACGTATTTCTTCTCACAGATTAAAATCCTGCTCTTCTGGCTTGTTGCGGGTACGCACGCCCTACTTCACCACCAAGCCCCAACTCCGTACCAGACTGCTGGATACGGTGGATACACCGCGTCAGCGCCTGGTGCCCCTTACAGGGGATACGATGCCTACGCCTCGGTACGTGACAAACACGCCGTGGGATTCCACTAGTGCTCGAATTCTCTTAGTAGCCATAGTAAAAAAGAAAACTTCTACCAATCAAATTAGCTCCAGAAGTGATTTGTTGCTCTGAGTATTCAGTTCACATATACCTGTGCTCTATTGTGGTTTTTAGCATAGGCCACACTGAAGACCTTCTGCAACGACGCGAGTTTTCTTCGAACAATATTAGGTAACTGTGCACAGCTGTCTACCTCTAAATATGCATTAAGTCTCATATCTTAGCGGACACCGTAGTTCTCAACCTAAGTGCTGACAATCGTATTTGCACTAAATATCCAGATTTTTCTAACCATCCCTTCAGTGCAACAACGTGAAATTCGCAGCTAACCTTATTCAATACATTCCAGAGCTCTTTTATACCTCCTTTAGTAAAGGTTAATATTTCGAAAGCATAAAAATACCTACAAATTAGTACTCTCCATGAATTTATGTCAAGTAACATCGGCGAAGAGCTGCCACAACTAAACACCGAAGGTGGAGCAGGTTGACGCAACCGCTGGATGCAGGTTAGTCGTTTTAAGTTGCTCAGCATCTCTGGCTTCTATTTTCTGCTAGTTTTTCTTTCTCACCAACAATCAAGCAATCTACAATTTTGCAAGCCTGCAGTTTCAGGGACTTTCTTAGTTTGCTCAGTCACCCAAAAGTAAACTCGGTGCTACGCACGCCGCTTTCCGATCGTTGTAAAATTTTAGCCCCGAGTAAAATACGGTTATAAGGGCGATTACACTTTAACAGTCACAGAAAGAACCGTCCAATATGCACTCTTTCCACGCAGCTACCTCAGCCGTACAGCTTCGGCTACGACAACGTGGACGAGTACGGCAACCGCCTATTCCACAGCGAGCAGGGTGATGCCAACAACGCCAAGACCGGCTCGTACGGCTACCGTGACGCATACGGCCTTTATCGACGGGTGAACTACGTTGCAGACGCAAACGGATTCCGAGCCACGGTGGACACCAACGAGCCAGGAACTGCACCGGGTGCCAGCGCCGACGTGGTCTTCAACGCCGCACCGGTCGTCGCACCGACCCCTGGGGGAGCCGCAGGTTCAGCGACCGGAGTCGCGCCATTTGCCTACGGTGCTAGGGGTGCAGCGCCAAACTACAGCAGCGCTTACAACGGATACGGTAGATACGGAAACGCCCCATACGGTGGCAACCCTGGCGCCTATGGATACGGTGGATACGGTTCCTACGGCTCCGCTTCCGGTGGGCCCGCCCTGGGTCGATATGCGTACGGAGGATATGCTCCATATGGCCTAGGTGCCGCTGGCTATGCTGCTGGCCGCTACGCACCGGGTGGCTACTGGGCTGCAGCTGGATGGGCTGCCGGTCAATACGGGTACCGCCGTCGATAGTAAATGCTGCCGTAAAATTTTAAAAGTACCTTGCCTATAGAAGCGAATCAGTGGCGCTAAAAAATTTATACCTTTCATTTCATTTTTGTTTTTTGTGTACTACTGTACTGCATTGTCCCAATTGTCCAGTCCGCTTTGATAGTGCAAAAGGCCTGTTTTCATGTGTTCCTCCATTTGACCAGCGTGTATGAAATCGGTGTGAGATATTCGCCCGCCGTGTATTCGCAAAAGTATTTTCCAATAAATGAATATTTTCACAATGCTGTATGTGTTACCCAAGTGAATTCCAAAGCCTGCCTGGTCACGGTATTATATTTATTTGCTTCTATCTGCTTGACAAGCTCTGAATGATTATATTTGTAGTGTTTGTAAAAGTACACTTGAGGCAATAGTGAATTCTCTTTGGCCCGTAATGCCTGGTTTTAGAGCTCACTTTTGCTCAGTAAGGACTCTATGAATGGCTTGGTACAGTGATAGCTGGACAACTATTACAAAACAAAACCTTCTCTATAATAAAGCCCAGCAAGAAGCCACTGCGAACAAGAGGACTACACAGCCAGGAAAAGGACTCGGCGTTTCCACTTTTTGTGGCATCTTTTCCTACGCCAGGTCCGAAACCATATTCGGTAAAACTACGGCAACTACACTGATCTATGAAGACCCCATGTCGAATTCTTGTAGTTCCTACACGCCTAATGCACGCTATGAAATATATGTGTAACACTGACCATCGCACTGCCGCGACCACATTTCTCTGAGTTGCGACTGCGTGGTGGTCGACGAAGAGGCGGCGGCGGCGTTCTAGCCAGGCGGATGCCCCAGCGTTCTGTGTACAACCGCTTAACGCGATTCGAAGGTAGTCTCTTCAGAGTTGACTAACTAGGATGAAATTACTCTAACGTGGCTAATTTCGGAAGAAAGCCACCTCGGTGGCTCAGTGGTTATGGCGCTCGGCTGCTGAACCGAAAGACGCGGTTTCAATCCGGGTCGTGGCGGTCGCATTTCGATGGAGGCGAAGTGCTAGACACCCGTGTGCTGTGCGGTGTCAGTGCACGTTAAATAACCACAGGTGGTCGAAATTTCCTGAGCCCTTCACTACGGCGCACCTCATAGTCTGACTCGCTTTGAGACGTTAAACCCCCCATAAGCCATAAACCATAAACCAATTCCACAGGAATGCTCTGCTACGAACATATGAGCTCAGCTAGCCGAAGTATTCTTCCATCCTGCGTCATAAGTAACTGAGCGTCAGGCAAGGATAAATTTCTCTCTGTTTCAGCCGGAACGAGCTCGTTAACCTTTCAATCGCCTGAGACTACGTGCTCGCACCATCTCCGCTTTCGCACATGGGGAGCGTTGTTTACGTCAGCCGCCACAGAAAAAAAAGCGGCGAAGAAAGATGTGTGCGCTGTTACTCGCGAAGAAATGCTAAAGAAAGGGAAGTTACTGATGGCGGGTGCTTTCCCATACTCGAGTGCTGTAATCGCCATCTATGAGCTGTCCTAGAGAGTGAGAGAGAGAGGATAAACATTTTTATGCAAAAAGGAGACCGGTGCGGATTGTGGGTGAGGTGCTCATTCCAAAACCCCAGTGGCTTCCGCCGACGCTTTGGTGATGGCGACTAGTGCCTCCTGGTCTTCTAGATTGTCGCTGGCCAGCGTCACCTACCACTGCACCAGCGCCGCGTTGTGCGACTTTAAGTTGTTGGGTTTAGCTGAGCATGCTCACCTAATGTGGCAATATCGCCACACCGAGGACATGTATCTCTGTATAATGTTTCGTGAATGCGGTGTAGGTTGTAGAGACTAGAGAAAGGGAGTCTTTGCATGTGTTATGCGTGGCAGGAGTCGGCCAGGGAAAGTTTCTTATCTGGAGGGTGGTATATAGAGACGCGTATTTAGGCGGAGGGTCTCTAAGCGGTTGAAAAATTGGTTGAGAGGGGGTTGAGAGCAGAGTCACTGTGCCCCGCTCGGTTGGTATAATCTCGAGCTAGGGCATCTGCCCTAATATTGCCGTCTAAACCTGCATGTCTTGGAACCCAAGTGACCAGAATTTGATAGGTCATCCTGCCATGCATTTCATTCTTACATATATTCTCGACGGCGAGATATGGATGGATGGAAAAACTTTATTTTCGTCAGAGAGCATGTGTGGACGATTCCGTGTCAGATGGCCATCAACCCATGGCTGACGGCGACCTGGTTGGCCCACTCCACGGCCCTGGTCTGGACGACCGGGTCTGAGCTGGCCAACACGGCCTCCCACTGCTCGAGGGAAGGATCACGCATAATGTCCGCCGGTGGCGGTGCTATGCTATAGCTCCATAATATGTGGTCATAGGTTGCCAATTCGTGACACCATTTGCACTCCGGCTGAATGTCCGGGTAGATTTTGCTCAATACGTATGGGTTGAAGAAACATCTGGTCTTCAATCGTCGCCAGACGCATTCCTGCGCCTTCACCAATTGCTTGTCCGGGGGTGGGTAAATCCTCCGCTCAAGTCTGAAATGATTAGTGATGTCATGAAAGGATACCAGCCCATCTCTCGTGGACCTTCCCGGGACGTCCAGCTCACCTACTCGGCTGACGAAACCTCGAGCATTCATGTGAGCCGTCTCGTTCCCAGGGTTCCCAGAGTGTGCAGGTACCCAGACAATTTCCGTCTCCGTAATCCCTCGCTCCGTGGCCCGATTCAGCAACAGCGCCGCTGTGACAGATATTCTGCCCCTCGCCAAATTTCGGATGGCTGTTTTTTAATCGCTGAAGATCAGGTCAGCATTACTACTAGTCATAGCTAGTGCTATCGCCGCTTCCTCAGCAGTTTCTGGGGAGCGGGTTTTGACTGATCCAGAGGCGATCAAGCGTCCTCGCCCGTCCACCACCGCAATTGCAAATGCATCCTTGTCCTTATACTCGGCGACATCTACATAGACTGCCCCGTTGTACTTCCCGTACTTAACATGTAAAGCTTTGGCTCTTGCCTTCCTGCGGTCCTCATGATGTATTGGATGCATGTTCTTGGGCAAAGGTTTTATGTACAAGCCCTTGTACATTTGTCTCTGAATCATCCTTACTGCAACTGCATTAGACTTCATGTCATTTCTTGTCCTGTTTTTGTCATGAAAGTCGCTGATTGGTTAATGGGTCGATGACATCACAAGGTTAACGTAATTATGGCGCAAAAATTAGAACTGAATCCGGAGTTCCCGGGTTCGAACCCGACCGCGGCGGCTGCGTTTTTATGGAGGAAAAACGCTACGGCGCCCGTGTGCTGTGCGATGTCAGTGCACGTTAAAAATCCCCAGGTGGTCGAAATTATTCCGGAGCCCTCCACTACGGCACCACTTCTTCCTTTCTTCTTTCACTCCCTCCTTTATCCCTTCTCTTACGACGCGGTTCAGGTGTCCAACGATATATGAGACAGATACTGCGCCATTTCCTTTCCCCAAAAAACCAATTATTATTATTATTATTATTATTAGAAACAAGAGGCGAGCGCCCCATCAGGGAAGGCGAGACAAGCAACTTGAAATATGTTCTCAGCGCCCACAGTGGCCCCCACGTCTGTGCGGAGACGTTCATCACTGAGTTTAGACCTGTGTCGGGAAGGTCCAATTGGCATGGTTTATGGTTTATGCTTTATGGTGGTTTAACGTCCCAAAGTGACTCAGGCTATGGGGGACGCTGTAGTGAAGAGCTCCGGAGATTTCGACCACCTGGGGTTCTTTTAACGTGCACTGACATCGCACAGTTCCCGGAGCTTCATAATTCCGCCTACGTCAAAAATCGACCGCCGCAGCCGGGATCGAACCCGCGTCTTTCGGATCAGCTGTCGAGCGTCATAACCACTCAGCCACCGCCCAGTTGGCATGGATATGCAACTCACTATAAGTGTCTCTACAGACGCAACGAGTACAGGCTCGTTCGAGAGTACTTCGACAGCAGCTCTCCTAATGCTGCCGCATTCCGCTCTTTTTTATGGCTTCCGGCTTTTTTTTATGGCTTCCGGCTTCTAGAGTCAATCGCTATCATCACTTTGGTCACCCGAATGGTGTTGCAACAAGAAAAGGAAATCCACACTATTTACATCGTCTGTCACATCTGACGGGCGCATGCAAGCTCACTCGTAAGTCATCCGCATAGGCTATGTGCACGGAAAGCATTCCTTGCGTTGAAAAATATTTCCCTTGCCAATTGCGCAATTAGATGATGCTCGACCGGACATGGAGAAAGCATCAAACCCAATTGTGGGTGTTTCTTTGGAGAGTCATAAATTTCCCCCTTATCAGGTTTCCCGCTAGTTAAGTGGTGAAGAGGCAAATGTGTATGGTCGCGTATTCCCGAGTGTAGGCTTATAGCTTGCCAAGAAACAAATTTGTTTACCTTTCTGCAATCAGATCAAAGATTCTATACCAAACCTCGCTATTTTATTGTGTATGAAAAACGCAAAAAAAAACGAGCAAAAGCGACACTTCTAATAAGACAAAACGAACGGCAACGTTTCTGCATCTCACCAGATTGTTGCACAAGCCTGTTTTAACGCCATATTCTATATACCTTGGACGAACACATCTTTATGTAATGTCCCATTCATTAGGCTAGACCAGCAGCACTTTATGGTGAGCTGCCATTCACAAAACTTGCTGCCATGGAGCTAAGCGACGTTAGTAAAACTAACCGCATAAATAAATTGCCATTGCCTTAGTTTACAGCGTGATGCCTTGACATCCTTCATCTACAAATTTAACAATAAAGATAGGTGTGTGTTTTATACGCGGGGGTAGTGCATTTCTGTTTTATCACCTGAATTATTGTTACATATGAAAGAAACCAACAGACATTGAAACCATTTGTTTCATGATCTTTTTGCATTCAACTTTAACAGACACCCAAACAAAGGCCTCACAGCTAAAGGTTCTTACACAATATATTCCTTATCGTACTGCTGTCATCCCGCAACGCATTGAGACTGCTTCTATTTTTGTTTACACAAAAGCGGGCGCCAAATAGTACACAGCGCTAAGACACTGGAAGACGTGAATAACCAGTAAGGGGCTACGTTCGAGGAAGCGGTCGCGCGTTTTACACAGACCGTAAAGTATTGCCATTACATTTAGAGGCGATACTTACACTCACTTTAATGCGAAATCACTATATGGCCTATCAGCAAAGAAACACGGCGTTGTCGCCGTTGACCGCAAAAGTGGTCCCAGAATCCCTAATGACGTCACCATGGGAAACAGAATTAAAATTGCTTCCGAAGGTACAGGGAATTGAACCCAGCACATTCAGATTGCGTGGCCAGCCGGCAACACATAGGCCAAAAAACGATTCTTTTTCTCAGTCTAAAGCATGCTATCTAATGCACTGAAATCATGTTTTATTTAAGTGAAAAATTTGCAAAGATTTTAGGAAACGCCAAGAAAGACATCTCAAAAAGACATATCAGCGGAGCACCATACGGGAGGTAAGGCTGAGGACATCACCAAGAGGGAGTGCCACTCCGGTTTAATATCAGCCTGTTCATACACTTCCCTCAGATGAACAATAACCTGGAAGTAATGAGATTTCGTCGAAACAACTAATTCACAGCACCGGTCTATCATTTTAGTTTTCTGTGTGCTCGGTTGTCCAATAAAAACAAAGCATATTAAGAAGCTAATCAGCATATCGCACTCCGGTGAGGTATCGTATGGTATGAGAAGTCAAATAAATTTGTTTTTTGAAGATTCGTTCCATTGACATTCCAGTACAGAATTGCGCCCTCACAACTGATGCATCAATGTTTCATTGTTCCGGAACATCAAAGATGCGGCAGTTCACAGATGGCACAACAATGCCCTTTTTTCTGAAGAGAAATCTTCACGGGCAATGCTTCCGGGTGTAACTTGTAGAATAAAGTCTTAGTGCAAAGTGAGAGCAACATTTTTCGCGCCCGCATAAAGACATCATGTCCTAGCAATCCAAAGTACATTTAATGGTAAATAGGAGGAATTGAAGATATCGAAAACAAGTCATTGTGCAAGCGTTTTCGCGGCACAAAAATTAAGAACTTTGTTGAAAAACGAACTGCCATAAAGCGCACTAAACCGCACTAAACAACATTAAACCGCACTAAACAAGGACGTTCAGAGGAGTTAGGGAATACAAGCAGTGTGGGCCAAGCATTAACTAAATTTGTCTCAGTGAACGCTTAAAGGATCCGATGGGCAGTGTCGGGGAACAATATAAAGCGGGCAACAATCTTCCGCACATAAAGATGGAAAAAACCTAGTCCACCCGCACTCACAGGTCCCAATGAGTCACATCACATGGGCTCCATGGAAGAACTGCATTCAAATGTGGCGAAATATTGGTGGAAGCGATAACAAAAAATCCTGGCGCAGTGAATAATCTGCAGAGCATAATAAATTTTCGTTGCTATAAAAAAGCTACAGACGATAGTATTGCCAAATATTGACAGACAGATCATAGGGCTGCACAGCCAATACGCGATCTTTCCAATATTTTTCACTTAGCCTAAATGCGCTTAACGGTATGCCAAGGCACTTGCGCGGTATGCAGGTCCATTCCAGGGTAGCATATTCATCTGGTGTATTCATATTCAGCATATTCATCATAATCAGCCCATAACCCAAATCAGAGACCGCAATTGTTGGAACGGCTCATCAGGCCGCCTGAAACTGTGTCAAACAGCTCAGCTAAGCAAACAACTTCATCGACGCAGCGTTGCTTCTTTGTGGATAAAGGTGAACGTAGTATGTGTGCGGCCTTACGCGTGGATGTAAAAAAGGAGGTCTGTCATTAGAAACGTAAATAAAACAAATAAAAATAAAAAAGCGAAAAAAAAATAAACATATAAAAGACAATGCTTTCGCATTCAAAGCACGTAAGAAACCTTAAGTGCGGCTCGTATTATTTTTAGTGGCTCTTCAGAGATTGATTGCCGCATTCGCACTTCGTTCCAAGTAACGCCTCAAAAGGCGGGTATAACTTTGTCACGTGCAGGAGTCAGCATATGTCCGGATTTTTTGGACAAATATAACAGATCAAAAGCTAGTTGGTTGTTCATCACAATGAAGACAGCGCAAACTTCACAAAGGACGCAGAAAGGGTAGACGAGACACAGACGCTCAGCTGGTCAGGCAGCCTGGTTCGGTGTATCATAGGGGCAATGTGTGTGTACTATGAGGGTTAAATTTATTTTCAGTCCTTTAAGAAATCAGTCTTTACACGAATATTTGTTAATTGTTCAGTTATCACGGCTCTGCGTTGCCGCATATATATACGCCTTTATTTTTATTCAGCGCTAGGCTTTTCAAAGAAATTTTTCGGCTCCTTGTGTGTGATGGTCGGAAGCTGAGAATATAATGCTTCATTTATATTTGTTTTTGTGTTGCTTTCGCGATTAATAAAATTGGACGTACTTGAGGTAATCCCGAAAGCCCGAGCACCCAAGATGAAACTGTCGTTTGGTTAAAGTGGTGCGCCATGTTTTCGACGAGGTTCTTGTTTTGCATAAATACAACATTAGCGAATTATTTGCACATTATTTTCTTGGCATACGCCACTTGTAACGCTTTTCAAAGGCGGAACCGAGGCTTAGACGCAACTATCGTGCCTTTGAAGTGTTCGCTCTAAGTTCAAAGATCACTCAAGTAATACCATTTTTTTAATTTCTTGAACACAAGAAGTTTTCCTGCCAACACCAACACGGATTAAAAAGTGTGTGTCTACAGAAACGTGACCTACAGAGCCTTTCCTGATATTTTTTTTTTATCTCTAGATGCCTTAGAGTGCGTTGACGTTGCTTGCGCCATCGTCGTAAAGGCTCGCGATAAGTTACCACCGAATTACTTTAATCGCTTATTGAGTTACAACACGCACGGATTTGTTACACCCGTCTGACACGCGCGAAGGCCTGTAATTCTCAATCATAGGCAGGTTGAGGGTGTACAAACTGACCGGCTCCCTAGAAATATTTCCCGGTGTACCAGGACAAATTATTTTAGCCCCTTTATTGTTCTTAGGCTATACAACTTTCATGGCCAATGTTGTTAAGTTTCTTGCCAAAACGAAGCTATCTGGTCACGGCAGTTCAAATGGCTATAGAGTAACATCGCTCGCTGACCAAATCCGAATCGGCAGAGCACTTCATTATTAGTATTTGTGGTGTGAAAAAAACTGGAACGATAAATCTTCACTGCTTCGTTTTTTTCATGAAATACACAACATTATATTTATCTTCTAATGGTGCGCCTGAATTGCTAGCACGAGCGTTTGTTGCTAGCAAAACTGGAGAAAAAGTTATATGTTACATTCGTTCTGTTATTTTTTTTTTCGAAACCCTTCATGAATTTTTTCACTGGTGTATTTTGTACTATGTCTCATCAAATATTTCTCTGTGCGCGTATTGAATTTCCTGTTTGTCTGATCAATTTTAGGTATGTGCCTTGTACCTGTGACGTGCATAAATTCATCACTAGTCATGATTATATTGCATTATTGCCAGTTTGCTCATATTAGTCTGGCTTCTCAAGTGTAGGAAAGCGTCTTGAGCCATATGCATTAGTCTTTTGTGCAAGCCTGGTAAGCGGGGGGCGATGTCCGGTGAGGTGTTATTAAGCCTTTAGCCTCTCCGCCGTACAAAATCAGTACAAAACAATGGTAATAGTAAAACATAGATGGATAGATAAAGAGGAGGAGGAAAAGGCAGAGGTGTTAACCAGAAAGGGGTTCCGGTTGGCTACCCTGCACTGGGGAAGAGGGATTAGGGGACTAAAAGGAGGAAGAGAGATGATGAAAAAGGTATTAGACACACACACGCACAACGCTGTCACAATTTGTCACTCAATCCAGTCGCTCTCAAGTAGGCAAAGAGTGCCATGTATGCCTTGAGGGCAGTCGACTGCTGTGGCCACTGACCGTGGATCTTTTGCTCTGTTAATGGGCGAGGATCGAGGCGGTCCTGGGGCACAACACAGTGTATGCCTTGCACTCGCAAATGCAGGGCACTCACAGAGAATATGAGCGACGGTCTCCTCACAACCACATCTTTCACAAGCAGGGCTGTCGGCCATCCCCATCCGAAAAGCATAGTGGTTAGTAAAAGCAACACCGATCCATAAACGGCATAACAATGTTGCTTCGCGACGTGCTAAGTTATGTGGAAGACGAAGGCGCAGTCCAGGGTCCAGTGCCGTGAGGTTGAGGTTCCAAAACTATCCCGTGTTCCACGCTGAAAGTGTGAGCTTCAGCGCCAAAGGGCGAAGCCCACACGCAGCGTCAGGTCTTGATATTGGGATCATCACTGGAAGTCCGTCGTTGTCAGCAGAACGCGCAGCCGCATCGGCCTAGTGATTACCGCTAATACCACAGTGTCCTGGCAGCCATTGGAAAATGATGTCATGACCTTTGGATACGGTGCCGTGGTACAGTAGAAGGATCTCAGCAACAAGTTGTTCCTGCGACCCGCAGCGTAGCGCAGCTTGCAGGGCTTGAAGGGCTGCTTTAAAGTCGATGAAAACCGTACAGTCATCTGGAGGTTCTTGACTCATGAACTCTACCGCAGCCCGTAAGGCTGCGAGTTCCGCACCAGTTGAAGATGTTGGATAGCTCGTCTTCACTTTGATGAAGATGGATCTGGCCGGTATCACCACCGACCCCGCAGAACTGGTTGCGTGAACTGATCCATCTGTGTAAACATGCATGCGGTGACTGTGGTAAAAATGCAGATGATTCAATGTCAGTTGTTTGAGAGCGGGCAGTGATACACCAGCTTTCTTCGTAATGCCAGGAATATAGCGGTGAACTCGAGGTTCATGAAGACTCCATAAATAGGTGAGTACGGTCTTGACGCAGGGGTGAACTCCGATGGAAGATATGAGCGATGGGCTTCATTTACTACGCGGCCTAATAATTGGGAGTGCTGCGAGGTGATGACAGGGAGCCCGTGTGAGGTGCCGAATATGTGTTCTCATGATGTCAACAGCAATGTGTGTAGTAACAGGATGTTCCCGGGCAACAAGAACAGTTGCTGCTGTTGATGCACATTTAGGTAGTCCAAGGCAGATACGGAGAGCTTGCGCTTGCACACTTTGAAGGGTCTTGATATTTGTCTTTCTAATGCAACTGAATATTGGAAGACTGTGCCGCATGTAGCCAAGAAATAGGGAACGGTACAGTTGTAGCATCGAGCGCACTGATGCGCCCCAGGACTTTCCACCGAGGAAGGAGAGGACGTGGACAATCGCACTTAGTCTCTTCCTCATGTCGTAGATATGTGGACTCCACGAGAGGTTCCTGTCGATGACAACACCAACGAATCTGTGGCTTCTTACATATGGAATGGCTTCGCCATTGATGCGAATGGTGTAACGTGACATTATTTTGCGAGTTAACGCAACAAGTGAACACTTTTCGGTCGAAATGTTCAGGCCCTGCAAGCGAAGATAAGATGTCAATATCGATGCTGCCTTTTGAACTCTTGCACAAACTTGAGGACGGGTCACCCCTGATGCCCAAATACAGATATCATCTGCATATACAGAGATCTGTGCAGATTGTGGCAATACGTCGACCAGACCGATGAGAGCAAGGTTTAAGAGAACTGGGCTCAGCACTCCACCCTGAGGGACTCCGCGCGAATTTCGGTGTAAGGACGTTGGTCCGTCCGCAGTCAGGACAAAAAACGACCTCTCTGATAAATAGCTGCGTATCCAGCTGAACGTGTGGCCTCCGTTCTCAGCAGCTTCCATTGCGTCCAAAAAGGCCTGATGCGTTACGTTGTCGTACGCGCCCTTGATATCCAAAAACAATGCCACGGTCAATCTTTTCAAACTTTTGCTGTGTTGCACCGACGTTACAAGGTCAACCACGTTGTCGATAGAAGAGCGGCCCCGTCAGAACCCAGACATGAAGGTTGGATAAATCTGATATCGCTCCAAGTACCATTCCACGTGTGTGAGCAGCATTCTTTCCATGGCTTTGCCGACGCAGCTGGCAAGTGCAATTGGACGGTATGATGAAAGGTCGAGTGGTGATTTCCCTGGTTTAAGAAGTGGAGCCAGACGAATGGTCTTCCAATCATGAGGAACTATTCCAGCAGTCCATGACTTGTTATAAGTGTCCAAAAGAGCCCGTCGAGCTTCTTGGCCAAGGTTGGCAAGTGCGGAGTACGTTACACCATCGGGCCCTGGTGATGATGACCTTCTACAACAAGCCAGCGCAGCATCAAGTTCTTCCATGTTGAATAGTACATCCATCCGAGAATCCCGTGAGGGTGGAACATTGTTGCAGTGCAGCGTTGCGCCTGGATTTGGAGGGCCTGTTATTCTTGCGAAGAAATCTTCGGCTACCTCAACCACACTGCGCCTTTGGTGGAGCGCAACAGATTTGAACGGGTAGCGCTGTTGAGGGGACGCGCGGAGACCCCGAATTACACTCCAAACGCGTGACAAAGGCTTCCGTGGATCAAGTGTTTGGCAAAATGTCCTCCAGCGTTGTGTTTGCAGTGCCTGAATTCTGCGCTGAGTCTTCTCCTGTATGCGCCTAGCATCTCTTAGGTCTAGGCGCGACTTTGTGTGCTCTGCCCTGCGCCGTTGTGATCGCAGTCGCTGCAATTCGAAGTCAAAATTGGTGTAGTTAGGAACAGGGTTAATGGGGCAGATGGCTTGTTCCATGGCCTCCTTAATTTTTTGTTCAAGACCGGTAGAGAAGCCCTCTGTGCAAGCAGCCTCCATAAGTAATTTAAAAACTGTCCAGTCAATGCGCCGCCTACACTTGGCTGGGGGAAATGTGGAATGGCCGGTAATAATCAGATAGGTTGAGATATGGTCGCTGCCATGGGTTTCTACATCCGAAAACCACCGAACGCTGTTGGGAAGGCACTTTGAAACGAAAGTCAAGTCCAAGCAGCTGCTATAAGTCACCCCTCTTATATAGGTCGGGCTTCCGTCATTCAGGCACTGGAGGTCATGGTCAGAGGCGAAGGTCACAAGCTGTCTTCCCCGAACGTCCATCCTTACTCCTCCCCACATGGTGTGATGAGCACTGAAGTCACCCATAATAACCCGTTGAGCAGGTGTAGCTGCCATCAAACCATTCAACCTTCTGGCGTCGAAACGACTTCATGGCGCCAAGTACACCGCCAGTAGCGTAAACGTCAGGTCACGGCACTTCACTGTCAGGCAAACGTACTGATCCTCTTCGTTCGGAGGAACTGAATGTTGCACATATTGTCACAAATGGGTTGCGGAATCAAGAGGCTAGGCACAGGCAGCAAGGAATCAAGAAGTGTCCCAGATTCCAAGAGCACGCGCGACTCACTTTTTTGTCCTAAAGGCGCCGCCCGGGGACACCTGGCGGCGTTAATCCCCCTCCCCATCCAAGAAAAGGAAGCAAATACGTGGGCGCACTTGGGGCGAACGAGGTGCCCATTACTGCGTAAAGTACGGCTTCATACGCAGTACGTGCACGACCTCAGGCTGCGGTCGACGGCGCGAACTGGGCAGAGTGCCATCGGGGAGGACTTCATACGTCACATCCGTGATGCGGCGCAGCACTGTGTAGGGTCCAAAGTAGCGCCTCAGGAGCTTCTCCGACAGGCCGGGGCGACGTACCGAGGTCCATACCCACACTTTGTTGTCGAGGTGGTACTCGACGTGGCGATGTCGTTGGTTGTAGCGTTCTGCATCCGTTGCCTGCTGCCGGCGGATGTGCATACGGGCCAGTTGGCGGGCTTCCTCTGCGTGCCGGGTAAATTCCTCGGCGTCTGGCGTCAGCGCCTGGTCGTCAGGGGGGCACGGAAGCATGGCGTCGAGCATCGTTTGGACATCAAGACCGTAGACGAGGCGAAACGGCGTAAATCTAGTCGTTTCCTGAATCGCCGTGTTGCAGGCAAACGTCACATATGGGAGGATCTCGTCACAAGTCTTGTGCTGTACGTCGACGTACATTGTGAGCATGTCTGCTAAGGTTTTGTTGGGGCGCTCCCTGAGCCCGTTTGATTACGGGTGGTATGCAGTAGTCTTGCGGTGGTTCGTGTGATTAAGCTGGAACACCTCGTGCATGAGCTGCGCTGTAAACGCGGTGCCCCTATCGGTGATGACGGAGGACGGGGCGCCATGTCGTAAAACAATGTGGTGTATGAAGAAGCGCGCGATTTCAGAGGATGTACTGCGCGGCACCGCCTGGGTTTCCGCACAGCGCGTCAAATAATCAGTCGCAACTATAATCCACTTATTGCCAGAAGACGACACAGGGAATGGGCCCAGAAGATCAATGCCGACTTGGTCAAAAGGTGTGCGAGGTGGCGCAATTGGTTGGAGCAAACCTGAGGGCCTGAGCGGTGGTGACTTACGACGCTGGCACTCACGGCAGCCTCTGACGTAGCGGTGGTGGTCTTTGCAAGTTTAGGCCAATAATAGCCCTGACGCACTCGAGCGAGCGTGCCTGCAAATCCAAAATGGCCAGAGGTGGGCTCGTCATGACACGCCGAAAGGATGTCGTCGCGGAGGTCTGATGGCACGAATAGGAGGTAGGGCCGGTCACCGTTGCTGGAGTTTTTCTTGAACAGTACGCCATTGCGAATGCAAAAAGAGGCCAAGTGGCGGGAAAAATGTCGAGGTACGTTGGGAGCATGGCCCTCCAGGTGATCCATGACAGACCGCAGGTCAGCGTCAGCACGCTGCTTTGCCACTAAGTCCGAACTGCTCATCACACCTAGGAAACGATTGTCATCCTCTGCTGCGTTGTCATCAGCTTGCTCGACAGGTGCGCGTGAGAGCTTGTCGGCGTCTTCGCGTTTACGTCCGGACTTATAGGCAATTGTGTAATCAAATTCTTCAAGGCGAAGGCTCCAGCGTGCTAGGCGGTCTGATGGGTCCCGGAGATTGGTAAGCCAGCACGAGGAATGGTGGTCGGTGACAACACTAAAATGACGGCCATAGATATAAGGCCGAAATTTCATTGTGGCCCAGACGCAGCGAGGCACTCCTTTTCCGAGGTGGAGTAGTTGATTTCGGTGCGCGAGAGTGTGTGACTCGTATACGCGATCACACGTCCCACGCCTTCTTGATGTTGAACGAGGACGGCACCAAGCCCGATGTTGCTAGCGTCGGTGCGTATCTCGGTAGCAGCCTCCTCATCGAAGTGAGCCAGCAAAGGGGTAGTGTGCAGCCGTTGGCACAGCTCTGTGAAAGCAGCGTGTTGCTCGGCAGTCCAGACGAACGGTGTATCGTCACGTGTTAAACGGGTGAGGGTTTCAGCGATCTTGAAGTCGGCGATAAAACGACGGTAGCAAGTGCACAAACCCAAAAAGCGTTTGAGCGTTTTCTTTGTAGTAGGACGGGAAAACTTGGCTACGGCGGCAGTTTTCTCGGGATCTTGTCGTATGCCATCGGTGTTCACAACATGGCCGAGATACTTGAGCTCTTTGTAGCCAAAGTGGCATTTCTCGGGTTTAAGTGTCAAGTCGGCAAACCGCAGGGCATTCAAGACGGTCCGCAGGCGTTCAAGGTGTTGGTCGAAGGTTTCTGAGAACACCACCACGTCATCTAAGTAAACTAAACAGGTTTGCCATTTCAGGCCAGCCAGGACAGTATCCATCATGCGCTGAAACGTCGCTGGCGCAGAGCAAAGGCTGAAGGGCAACACCTTAAATTCATATAGGCCGTCGGGTGTGATAAAGGCCGTTTTTTCGCGGTCACGTTCATCAACTTCTATCTGCCGATATCCGGTCTTAAGGTCGATCGACGAAAAATATTTGGCGCGGTGAAGTCTGTCGAGCGAGTCGTCGATGCGGGACAGCGGGTAGACGTCTTTTTTCGTTATGGCGTTCAGCTTACGGTAATCCACGCAAAAACGTAGTGTCCCATCCTTCTTAACAAGCACGACGGACGACGACCACGGGCTCTTAGAGGGCTGATTAAAGCCATCTGTAAGCATCTACTTCACCTGCGATTGAATAGCGTCGCGTTCCATCAGGAAAATGCGGTACGGCTGGTGTCGTATGGGGCGAGCGTCATCGGAAGTGATGATCCGATGCTTCGTGATCGTCGTTTGCCGCACTTTTGGGGAGGATGCGAAGCAGGTTTTGTACTGGCGCAGTAGGGCGCGGAGGTCGCGCTGTTGAGTCGCTGAGAGCCCGGAGCTAATATCGATGCGATCCAGGGACGTGTCCGGACGGTCCATGGTATCGGACGCAAAGCACTCAGTAACATCGGCCAATTGGTCGCCCACGCGACGGCAGTAGCTCGGAAAAGGTGACGAGGTTCGCTCGTAAAATAATTAATCAGGAGTTCCGACGGACTGTCACGGAGGTGGACGACACTTCGGGCCGCGCAAATGCCATGTGTCAGCAGCAAGGAACGGTTGCCCGCGGCGACTGCAGGTCCATCACGTAGCCCATCATCGCATTCGACGCTTGCAAACACACTGGAGCGCGGCGGGACCAAGGCACTTTCAGTGAAAATACGAAGGGCGGAGCTGCGTTGCCGAACGTCGGAGGTGTCGTCGGCTTCCGCTGTCGAAAACGTAACGGTTCTGTGCCGCAGGTCAATAACAGCACCATTCTCACGGAGAAAATCTACGCCCAAAATCACGTCACGAGAACAGTCGCGGAGCACCAGGCAGCTAACTATGAACGCCGAGTCGCTGATCTGGACCCTAGCCGTGCACTGTCCAAGCGGAGTAATGATATGGCCCCCCGCCGTCCGGATCTGCACGCCAGAGCAAGGGGTTGTAACTTTGTTTCGAAACGCTGCTAATTTGCCACTGAAAATTGAAAATTCCGCTCCTGTGTCCACCAACGCGCTAATGCTGTGACCATCGAGAAGCACGGGTATGTCGAGAAAGATGCGGTCCTTTAGTTCAGCTGCTGTCGTCAACGTCATCAAAGCTCTATCATCGGATGTCTGCGTCGTCTGCATCGTCAGGGGGTCTTTACAGCGTCGATATCCAGCGACCACGCCCCCGGAGGTCGCTGTCCTCAGTTTTCCAGGCGATGGCTGGGCGAGTGGTCCGCCCTCGCTCGCGAGGAGTTCTGCACATTCGGTGAAAACGATGGACGGCGAGGTGACGGTGATCGGGACTGACGGCGCACCATGGACCACTGAGGTTGCTGGGTCAGGTACTCTTCAATCTCACGGGGCCGTTGGCCAAACCGGGACCTTGGCGCATCGGAGGGAAAACCCTGCTGGCCAAGCTGTCGATATGGGCACTGGCGGAACAGGTGACCGGGCTCCCCACAGTGGAAGCACAAACGCCGGCGGTCAGGGCCACGCCAGATGTCCGCTCTGCACAGGGATTCTCGATCACTCGGGATGCGGTGCTGCCCTGGCTGCACGGAGGGTAGCTGGACGTCGTGATGGTTGGGAAAAACTGCCGCTGGATTCGGGGCAGGGCGTCGCAGCGCGTCAGCATAGGTCGGGCGGCAGTAGTCTGTCTGGTTGGGCGGTGGAAATGCCGGTGGATTTGGGGCGGGGCGTCGCAGAGCTTCAGCGTATGTCGGGCGGCAGTAGTCTGTCTGGGTAGGCTGTGGTTCGGCGTGTAGTAACGGAGGCCTGATAGCTTGCTGCACCTCTTCGCGGATAACGCTCATAAAGGAGCTGGCCGCTGGCTGCGACGTACCACAAATCTTCCCTAGCTCCTCACGGACAACAGCGCGGATCATGTCGCGGAGAAAGTCGGTATTGCTGCTGAAAACCGGGAGGGACTCCGTAACAGAAGAAGCAAGGACTGGCCGGTCGTACGCGGTGGAACGCTGCCGGAGGGCCTGCTCCATCGTGACTGCCTCTGCTAGAAACTCGGCAACAGTGCTTGGGGGGGGGGGGGGGGGGCTGCGCACGAGGCCGGCGAAAAGCTGCTCTTTAACACCGCGCATTAGGTGGCGCAGCTCTTTGGCCTCCGGCATGGCTGGGTCAGCCCGTCGGAAGAGCCGCGTCATGTCTTCGACGTACATGGTAACAGTTTCGTTGGGCATTTGCATACGGGACTGCAAGGCTCGTTCAGCTCGCTCCCGACGATCAGCGCTGACATACGCGGCGAGCAGTTGACGTCGGAACTCAGGCCATGATGAAAGAGTGTCCTCACGGTTTTCGTACCCCGTACGAGCACCGTCCTCCAAGCTGAAGAAAACGCTCCTCAGCTTAGCGGCGTCATCCCACGTTCTGCAGTTGAGTCCCGTGAAAGAACTTTGGTAGCCGTGGGTTCTGGAGGGGGTAGTACGCAGCGCCTTGTATGGCCGATTGAGGAGTAGGCGCCGAGGGAGAGTCGAATGACCTGAGCACAGGAGGCAGTCGCCCAGGCGGTGAGGTTGCCTCCAATAGCCCATGCTCAGGGGGCAGTCCAAGATTTCGGCTGCTGACCCGGTGCACTGGCGTGTCGACAGGGAGAGGTCTGGGGTCGTCGGTGTTCGGAGGGGTGTGCGACATATTCCAGAGCGATTTACTCAGCGCACTCCACGACAAAATGACACAAATGGCTTGCAGAATCAAAAGGCTAGGCACAGGCCGCAAGAAATCAAGCAGTGTCCCAGCTGCCAAGATCACGCGCGACTCACTTCTTCTTTGTCCTCAAGGCGCCGCCCGGGGACACCTGGCGGCAATATGTAAGTTCACGTCGAATGTAGACGATGACTTTGTTGAATCTGTTGCGCGTGGGTGATGCAAATGCCTCATAACCGGATATTCGCAATATTTCCCGGGTCTTCGGTTGCCAAATCACAAGAATGGGGAAGTGATTCTCGTAGACGTAGTGCCGTAAATCAGAAATCCGGGACTGGAGTCCACGAGCATTCCATTGGAAAATGAAAGCTTGCTTGACTTTCTTTTGAAAAGACAGGTTCGAAGGAGCCATGATGCCTTCTACTGTAGAGCCGCAAGAGCTGGATGTAGCGCGTCCAGCACTTGAAGTGCGCTATTTGCTGCTGGCGTGCGTAGGCTGGAAAGCAGAACACGCATCGCATTCATTAGTGACGTTAGCATTGCAATCACTGGCATATCTGGGCCATGGCCTTGATCGTGCCTGTTGGCTCGATCAGTCGTAGGCGCTGCACACTGCCCTGAGTGCGCCAACATCCCTGACACAGTAGGCGTAGAAGGCTTTGGCAGTGGTGGCCAAGTTGCATCTGAGGCAGCAGGTCCAGTCTCACCAAGCGCCGGGCTCCCTTGATTTGGTACGGTTTTTGGTGGAGGCGGACAAGCTGCAGTTGCGTTTGGGGCATTCTTCTCAAATGTTACTGCTTTCTTTGACGACCTTCGGCGGCGCGAACGACGTCGCACCTTTGCGGCGGCTTCTTTGTGCGTAGAATGATCTCGAACCATTTGCTTCAGTACCGCCCGCTCGGTCTTTAGACGGGGGCATCTTTCGAGGAAGAGTCTTGAGGGCCGTGGCAGTTGGCGCACTTCAAGGTAGTCGCGCGGCAAACGTCACCGCTGTGTGACTCGGAGCATTGCGGGTACACGATGAAGTTGATGCAGACACCGCTCACGTGGCCGATCCTCTTGCACTTCCTGCATTGAAGAGGCTTAGGCAAAAAAGGTCGAACTGGATGACGAAAGTGTCCAACCTTCACGTACGATTGTATGCAGTCACCCTTGAAGGTCAGCTTGATGCATGGAGATCTTCCTAACCGCTGAACTTGAATGATGGAAATGCCGTTGGTTGCCGGCTTGATCAACATGGGTAAATCTGCGTCACTGATGGCGATGTCGACGTTGTAGATTACGCCAGTCGTAGTGCCGCTGTCCTGGAGAATAAGGGGGCGCACACTGATGTTGCCGAGTTTGGTGATTGCGGTTAAACTCTCTAGTGCACTTCGCTCCACCACGTCAATGGCAATGACGTTTTTGAACGGGTTTATTCTGACATCTTTTATGCCTCCCGGTAGGAGGCTCTCCAGATAAATAGAGATGGCTTGCCTGTTCAGGTCGTTCAAGTTGTCCGTTGGGTTCAACGGCACAAACAAGGCTGTATGCGCCGAGGAATTTCGCGCCGTGATGATCGTTGACGTTCTTGGTGAGGACACCGTTGACGTGCTCGATGAGGACGATTCGGCTTGTCGACGCAGTCTGCGCTTGGCGTTCTTGCCAACAACCGGTATGAAACCGTCGTTGGCCGAGGACGAGGAGTCTTCACTTGGCGCCGAGTACACAACAGTGCCCTGGCTGCTTGAGTCACTCTGGCGGTGCAGGCGCTTCCTCTGGGCGGCTGCTGCTGACCCACTGGGTTCAAATATAGGCCCAGCAGCCTCCACTTCCATCGCCGTGGCAAAAAGGGAATGGCGCCTCTCTGATTATAGCACAAATTACCAAAAAACTGCAGAGACGTGAAGGCAGCGTTCTGATACAGAACAACTTCGTCGTCTTCTCTCCCAAAGATTCAGTAAAACATAAGAACCAATTATCTTTTTGCGCGCTAAAGTAACAATAATTATGTGCTGCTTTTATTTGGCATCGAAAATGACAGGTAAAAAAATATTAAGCGGACAAGGGAATGGAAAAGGGTGCTCGTTACGACTCACATGACGGGACCTAGAGTCACCGAAACAATGAGCAGAGGGGATTTTTTTTATTTTTTGTGGTTTTTATGAATGGGAGCTTAATGAAAGCAGAAGTAAAAACAACTACATGCAGCCGGTGGGATCCGAACCAACGACCTCCGAATTTCGCGTCTGGTACTCTACCAACTAAGGAACGTCCTGTATTACCGCGAGTGCCACGTAGGAACGTGGTCAAATGGTGAGGGCGGAAGCGGTGCGCTAATACAAGACGTACTACGTCCGCCACTGTGGACGAGAGTGGCTCTCGTGAACACTACCAAGGTTAGGTTACACTTCACATAAACACTCTCGAAAGCAGAAGATTAGACAGTCGTCACCGTGACTCAGTTGGTAGAGCACAGGACACAAAATTTATAGGTCCTGGGCCCAGGTCCCACCAGCGGTATGTGGCTGTTTTTCTTCTGCTTTTATTAATGTCCCATTAACGAAACAGCACAAAAAAATTAAAAGAAAGAAAAACTCCTAAGCTCTTTGGTTTAGGTGACTGTTGTCTTTCCTTACGTAGGTATAACAACCTGGATACGTTAAAATATACAGGAAATCAATAAAGCAAACTAAATCGCACATGTACCTCGATATTGTGGGTTCGACAGCCCCTCAAAAGTTGTTGATCTTCCCAAAAAGTACGCAGGTAAGCTTGCGAAATTAATTTTCGATATAACATCAATTCCGTCACTTTACACTAACGTAAGAAGCAGTTCCCGTCAAAATGTTTTAAAGGGGAAATTACTTTTCAGGAGTGGCTGATCAATATACGATTTCTTCAATATACGAAGGGTGTTTGCTCATATATTGATGATTTATTGTAAACATGCAGAAAAAAAACACTGGGTTTTTTTTCAAATAGTCCGTGGGAAAATAAGGACAATACATTCGTGGCTCGTGAATACAGACACTTTGGTTCCGGAGCAGAACTTTTAATAAAGCGAGTGGTCTGTAATAATGAATCGTGAAAAAAACGCTAACAAAAACAAAATTAATGAACTATGATTCGAGATTAAAGGGACACGGAAAAACTGAAGTTGACCTGTATCGATAGGGTGCTGCGTTCTAATCATAAATTGGTCATTTTCACAGAAAACGGTGCGTTAATCAGTTAAAAACACCACAAACTAAAAATAAGTATCACCATCAGCGGCGGGTTTGGAAAATAACATGCATGCATCGACGCCGATTTTTGAGCGAGGATCCAAGAGGCTAATTTACACAGGGCTTCACTTCGATACGGCAGCAATCTGTCATTTTCGGTATGGACATAACGAGGTTTAATCTAGCGGCAGGAGTATATTAAAATTTCTTTTTTCTCAACGACAAATGCGACTCTTCCCGCCTGATAAACGGCAACATGTTCAGAAGGCGCCAGAGAATCAACTCCTTCTCAGAACAATAATTGGAAATATCTGTAACCAGTGTCCGTTTATGGTTTGCTGCTGTCCATAGGAACGGTTAGTGATTAGAAAATTAGGCAATCTTGCGGGTTATAAGTGAATTATGTTGGTCGTCATCAAGCTGAAAAATGAAACAGTGGAGTTTAGAACTCTGACGGGAACGTCGGGTGCTTGATGGCGTCTGATGGAGTCATGACTTATCTCTTACAGTGTATTCTTCCATCACGCGAATCCGTTGCATATAACTGTACCCAGTCCGTTGATAGCTGCTGAAAGCGTCTTTCAGTGTATGAGAGGCAGCTAAGGAGCTTCTTCCTAAGACATTCATGCAATACTGCAACTGTAAAAGCGCATCGACTGTGTACATTACCGGTGGAATGCAAGAAACCCCAAAACAGAAAAAAAGATCCTCACTAAGCCATTTGCACTTTCTCACTGCTTTCAGCTGCTGTTGTGCACTCAAAACAGTACAGATGAACCGTTCTTTCTTTTTTTTTTGGTACCCTGACTTTTGTACGGATCACTCTTTATATTAACGTTGACACATACATCGGCATCAGTGGGTTCTGTGCATAGTCAACCTGTCCGATTTCGCGAGAGCGCCTTTTCACTTTAATGAGGTGAAGATCCATTGGAAAATTTGTCCTTAGAGATGCTGTTCATTAATCTAGTCGCCCTTCATAATTCTATTTTCTAAACTCGGTCTTAACCGAAAAAAGTCAGTATCCATGGCATAAATGAAATAGTTCGCTAGCCATTGAGTATGCGTTACACTCAGCCATATGAGAAAAACTAACAGAGTGCAGAAGCCAAGGCCTTGGGCAGAAGATGCTTCCAATGTATTAGCGCCTATGACCTTAATTTCGGGACAGCGCCAGCCAGGACCGCTTAGCCTGGAGGCCTATCACGTTCTGTTGATGATGATGATCATGTCCTCAGGCTGAATGGCACGTACCAACGGCGGGGACTGGCCAGGCTGCATTACTGACACAAACGCACACATGGGTAAGAAGTGGAGTAATCGGATAACTTTGTGCAGAAAACTCGAATTTCGATCGTAAAGGTGATAAAAAAAAACGGAAATGAAAAAGCTCTGAATTCACATTTTTGCATAATAATCAACCAGATGCAGTTATATATCCGTGAATAAAATCGCACACAGGTTTCAAGGCATATCCCTTGCCGCCTGCCGCAAAGGAGAGGAGGACCGGAGTACAGAGAAGAAGAACGTTCTGTTATGCGGCCTCTCGGTCCTTCTCTTTCTCTCTTACGGCACAGATGATGTCGAGGCGCTATTATAGAATGTTCGAAGCCATGCGCCACGTGGTGGCAGTCGAAGGAAATAGAAGCGGTTTTCCCAACTCCTGGTAATGGTTGGGCATTTTGAGGCATTTATTCGCTACCCTACAGGCCTCTGCTCAGCCGGGAGACTGCGTCTTCTTGCCGTGTGCGAGCGAAGCGCTGTTCTTTCACTCTCATCGTCTTCTTAAGGCGCTCAGGTGGATAAAACAGCATAATAATAATAATAATAATAATAATAATAATAATAATAATAATATTAATAATAATAATAATAATAATAATAATAATAATAATAATCAATCAATCAATCAATCTTTATTTTTTCGGTGCCCAGGAACAACCCAAAGGTCTTGGTGCTGGTACACCATTCACACGCACAAAATGTACATTTATTTCACCACAAAGGAAGACACTAAGGGGAGGTAATCCAGCAGTCAAGGCGATAGAAAAAAAAGACACATAAACTAGGCGTGACAGCAAGCATGAAGCAAAAAAGCGAAAACAGCGGTAAATGAAAACAGCTAGAACAGGCAACAGACATATAAATAACTAATGAAACAATAAACAAAGAGAATGAACGACCGATAACAGCCAAGTACAGCATATAGCAAAATACAAACAAGAATAAAGCCAATACTAATATGAACGAATATGAAACCTCTGAAATACAAGCTAGAAATACAATCATACACAATAAGAAACGTAATTAGTGAACGCGTTACAGACAATCAGGCGAAAGTATACAGTATTAAAGAAATAATATTAATGAAAACAAGTACACGTGATGAACAATTAAGGAGAGAAAAAACAATATAATACCGGTGCAAACGCACAAGTGTAGTAAAGACAAAATGCATGAAAGGGGAAGTTATGTATGAGAAAAAGAGTGCTCAAAGTGGAACGTCACGGACATCCAATATAAAGGAAGGGAGAGAATTTTCGAATATATCTAGGTGAGGACAAAGAGAATTAAACAACTTCTGCATTCTGTCCAGAGGGGAGAGGGAGTGCAGGAGCGCAGAAACTTGGAATGGTCTGAATTCCCTTATGCTCTTTCGCGGTACACGCAAAAGGATACGCGCTAGGAGCTGAGGGCATAGAATGTGACCATGAAGAAGTTTATACAAGAAAATTATATCTGCCCTCACGCGACGGCAGCTAAGAGAAGGAAGCTGCAGTGAGTTACTCCGTCTGGGACGAGAGCTGGAAGTTTTGCAAGAAAACCGATGTTGAAATATGCGTAAAAACTTTAGCTGAACTCTGTCGATTTTTTCACAGTTCGACTGGCAAGTGCCGTTCCAAACAACAGACGCATATTCCAAAAGCGGCAAGCATATGGAGAGGTAGAGCTTTAAGAAAGGAAGTGGGGATCGAAACTCTCTCGAAAGCCTGCAGATGAAGCCGAGTGTACGCATAGCCCGTAGAGCAATGCGTTTTGTATGAGAGGAGAAGCTGAGGCTACGGTCGAAAAGTACGCCGAGGTTATTGATTTCATCAACCCTGGGCAGCGGCCTACCATTCACAGAATAAGAGTAGAGAAGACTGTGCGTTTTACGCGTAAATGAAACAACCTTGGTTTTAGATGAATTGAGAGTGAGCCCATTCTTCAAGCACCAATCAGAGAAGGCGGATATGTCAGATTGCAATGACAAGCAATCGTGAAGAGTATGTATTGCCTTGAACATTTTTATATCGTCCGCATAAAGGAGAAATGAGGAGTTTTTGACCACGGAGGAAACGTCATTGATAAAAACAGAGAACAGAAGCGGGCCTAATACCGAGCCCTGAGGAACTCCGCTGGTTGGAGTGTAAACAAATGAGGTCTGTCCATTTACACTGACAAAGCAGGACCGATCAAGAAGATAGTTGCGTAGGAGGGCTACAATTGAAACGTCGATCTCAAACAGCAGAAGCTTTTGAAGAAGTAATGAGTGAGTAACAACGTCGAAAGCTTTGCTCAAATCACAGTACACAGCGTCTACCTGACTCCTCTGAAGGACTTCAGCTGATGTATACGTCATAAAAGTCACAAGGTTAGTTGTAGTAGAACGACCTTTTATGAAACCATGCTGATTATGAATGATTACATTTTTGAGGTGGAAGGAAAGTACTTTGTGCAAAGCTAATTCAAAAAGCTTAGAGGTTGCACAAAGAAGAGAAATGGGGCGGTAGTTCGAAACATCAGATTTGTTTCCTGATTTGAAGACAGGGAAAACACGCGCCGTTTTCCACACGCGGGGAAAGGCAGAATTTTTCAAACAGTTATTAAATATCGTGGTTAAAACAGGGACGAAGGTACTATTGAAGGCTTTTATTATGGCGGCTGGAATGCCATCAGGTCCAGGGGATAAAGATGGTTTCAAACACTTAAGACTCTCACTTACTAACTTCTCGTCGAGAAGAACGGAATTATGTGCGCCAGCTGGAAGGCACACGGAGTCGAAAAGTGGAGATTTGTACACGGAGGAAAAGTGTTGAGCAAAGCCGTCAGCGACATTCCGAATTTCATTCCCATGAGAGTCAACTAAGTGAATATGGCTATCAGATTTATTCGAACGCTTGCGAACGTATCGCCAGAATTCAGTAGGACGATTAGAGGCACTTTTCTCTAAATAATCAAGATAGGACTCATGATCCCGCTTGTACAGGCGTTTGCAAAGGGAACGCAAGCGGCGAAATTCATCTGCCCATGTATCCAGCCCAGGGCGTTTCGCTTTATGGTGGGCCCGCTCCTTAAGTTTCAGCGCTGTTCGAAGTTCCTTGGAAAACCAGAACGGAAACTTGCTGCGAGTAGGAGTGTGCATAGGTATGTACTGGCGCATACCATTGAGAACTATTTCAGTGAAGCGACTGACTTGTTCGTCAACATCGCTGATTTCGCTTAAAACAGACCAGTCGACAGAAGAGAAGAAACCGAAGAGACCAACATAGTCGCCAAGTGCGTAAGCGAAACGGGGGGAATTCCCCGCACGATTTGAATTAGCAGAAGGTGGGACAGAAACCGAAGCCGTTATTAGAATTGGAGGATGAAATTTGTCACAGCGAGTAAGTGAGATGTCAGATGACGAGACTCGAACATTTTCAAAATTAGATAAACAAATGTCAAGAACATTACCACAACAGTTTTCAATTAAATTGTGTTGCTGCAAGGTGTTAAAAGCTATGAAATCTAAAAGCCGGTTGCACTTACTAACTACATAATGATTGTTGTGTGAATATGTAAAGGTATTCCAGTTAATACCTGGAGTATTAAAATCCCCTAAAATGAGCAGTTTGTGCTTGCTATGAGAAGTGATAACATATTCAATAGAATGTAGTACATCATCGTAGGCAGGAGGAGGCAGATTAGGGGAAATATAGAAAGCTGCCAATAAGAGTTTTTGATGTCGAGTTAAAGTGAGCTCTAACCAGACAGATTCTTCGATGGTTTCCAGGTCGGAACGCCGAACGCACTGCACGGAACTGTCAATAGCAATGAGCACTCCCCCTCCCTTTTGTTTAGAAGCTGATTCAGGGCGGTCACTTCGAAAAACAGAATAGTTATTAGGAAAGAAGTCACCTGAGTTAACTTCGCTTGACAGCCAGGTCTCAGTAATTACAACAGCCGAGTAACAAGAGGCTAATGCATTAGAAAAAAATACAGGTCCCTTAGTCCGAAGACCTCGGGCATTTTGATAATATATATCCAAGTTAGGGTTGACTGCGATCAACCGTCAGCTCGGAAGGATGCAACATACCATCCAGGAGCTTTCCACGAAAAGCCTTGAAGATGCAGCCCGTAGGCCACATCGAAGGGTCAACAAGCTGATCGTAAAATTCCGCGCTGACTGTGAGGTGGAAGGACGAGTAGGAGTCATATTTCGTTTTCAACTGCCGGCAGGTTAGGGGGGTGACGTTCACGCACTTCAGATGGTTCGTCAGATCAGCCGACGTTGTCTCAGGGCACAGCTTGGAGACGAAAATAGCCTTCGGGCGCTTCTGAGGTCTGGCGACGTTCAGACTGGATGAGCTCGACGAGCCAGTGATGGCTGGGCTTCGGTGCTTCTTCTGCGCCTCAGGCGAATTAACTACAAGTGGGGGGACAGATACAGATGTCGGGCAGGTGGCCAAATCAACAGGTGCCATCCCACAGTGAAGGGCAGCAGAGCGCAGTATCTGTCTCATATATCGTTGGACACCTGAAGCGCGCCGTAAGGGATGGGTTAAAGGAGGATGTGAAAGAAGAAAGGAACAAAGAGGTGCCGTAGCGGAGGGCTCCGGAATAATTTTGACCACCTGGGGATCTTTAACGCGCACTGACATCGCACAGTACACGGGCGCCTTAGCTTTCTGCCTCCATAAAAACGCAGCCGCTGCGGCCGGGTTCGAACCCGGGAACTCCGGATCAGTAGGGTAAAGGAGCATAAAAACCAAATTTTAGTACCGTGTTTTCTTCTTTGTAATGATGCGTGAGACATTAGTATATATGAACCCCCACATGGCATTCGTTCACGCGCAAGAATAAATTATTAATTAGATTTATTCTTTCTTTCTATATCGGTTTCAATAGCCAAAAGATGGTTGTGACGTCATCAGAATAGGTCACGTGAGGCATGACAAAATTGCGATATCATCGCTGCTTCTTCATTCGTTGCCAATCGGACTCTTGAGGCAGACTAGTTTTAGCACTGTCTTGAATTAGATTGACCAAACAGGGACTGCATTGCCGTTTATTCATGCTTCAAGAGACATATACAGGCATTTGGCGGCATAGCCCCTGTTCGGGTGTTGAAATAGAAACCCGAATCAACAGCAGAGAACAAATTAGTCAATTATTTAATGGTCATAAGGCTATATCAAGTGGTGATACCAGTGCAATAGTGCGCAACAAAAGACACAACCATGTACTTGGTGTTTTGCCTTCTAAAATTAAGACTTTTCCACTCCATGTAAAGACACTGATGCGAAACCATGCATAACCGGCTCGAAAAGGCGTAAGGTTATGGCTAACGCGTTGCTTCATCAGTGATCCGTTGACTGACCCGAAAACGCAGATTATGTGTTACCCCGCCCTCGCGCTGAAGCCGCGGCAACAACCGATCGAAAAACTGACAAAACAGTTTGTAGATGTAGTATCCCTTTTGCATTTTTCTGAGACGGCAGCGTCATTTAACTTCTATTAATGTTTTGTTAATGGCAAAAGAACATTTTCTTACAATCACATGCTCTATGTAGCACCGTTTATGCGTTAAGTATTGCGGAATCGACAGCTCTTGCTCAAGGAAACGACAAGGTATGCTCTAAGCTACTTCTGACCGCACAGGAATACCCCGTTATGTCACCGGGAAGAGCCAGTAATTCACCCGTAGAAAATACTATTCGCTGAAAAACACAACAAACTGCATACAGAAATAAACACTGAAAAAAATATCCGGCGAATTTATGATAAACAAATGCCGAGAACGCTAACCCCTATACATAACTTAGGGTATTGTTAATAGATTCGTTATTGCAGTAGAAAGCGTTAAATAATTAAGCGATGCAAGTACAAAACAAAGCAAGTAGTGGCTCAGAAAACCTACTCTTCCTGACTGCACAGTCCACCCGACCCTCAAATACCTGCCGCACATGGAACGAAACGACAACTATGTCCTACGCCACCTTGAAAAAACATTTAAACCAAAGCACAAGAAGCTACAGCGCCCGTCGTCAACCCCACAGTGTGCTCCGAGGAGAAAAAAAAACAAAGAAGTACTTCTGTGTAAGCGCGGCAGACGCCGTGCTTGAACGTAGCGTCCTCCCCGTTTTGAAAAGCGCGAACTCATTTCACGGTCGTTAGCTACACATGCGAGCAACCAGGTTGTCGCATGTCGCAAAAACCGTCCTCTTCACGGGGATGCTACGCCACATAGCCCGCAAATGTCAAGGCGAAGAAAACGTGAAGAAACAAAAAGAAATCCACTCTTTTCTCTGCGCGTCATTGCGCGAGCAGAGCACGTGGGTGTAGTCCTCATGATATAAAACAGAGCTGCAAAGGACCGGGAACCACCAAACAACGCTGCGCACAGCCTCGCCGTCTGGATAATACAGCTGCTTTCTGTGTGTAAAGTGCACCAAGCGTATTAGTTATTAAGAAATTCAAAATGTTCGAACAGGTAAGCCGTTTAACTTTTATATACTCGCAAAAAAATGCTGCTGATATCCCCGATATAGACAATTGCACACAGGGGAGATCTGCTATAGCTTCCAGGTAGCACGAGGTAGATGCACAATATAACTTTCGAATCTCTAAGCCTAAAAGCAAGAAATGTTAAAACTAACGCACACAATCAAAATAACAGGATATGTCTTTGCATTCGCTCAACGCTGCCAAAACAAGTCTATAATCCCTCTACGTGTGAGTGTGTGTGTAGTGATGGAAGGAGGGAGGGGGTGGGGGACGCGCTCATTTACACGTCTTTTATTAGCCGACCACATCAAGGGATTAAGAGATCCTCCACAGTAAGTACTAGGGCCTAAGGTATGATAAAATTCCGGACCCCAACCACGCCGCCATAGTTGTGGCGAATGGAGATATTGGATTCTACGAATCCAGAACGAATCCCCCAGTATCTTTACTTTTATTATCTATTCCATAAAGATCCTCCTCAGAGAGCTGTCGTTTTTCGCATAAATACCATTGCAGAATCAGCAGCGGCTTTCTCTCTCCGTTGACATTTATTCGCCAGAGTTATTATTTTTAGCGAATACAGCGCCATGTTCTGTCTTCTTCGTCCTTTGCAGTGTCGTCTTTGTGTACACTAAAAGGAACTAATATTATTGGAAGACTTTTTGTGCTCTTGTAACACGAAAATACACCCACATCTCAACAACGTATTTCTTCTCACAGACTAAAATCCTGCTCTTCTGGCTTGTTGCCGGCACGCACGCCCTACTTCACCACCAAGTCCCAACTCCGTACCAGAACCCTGGATACGGTGGATACACCACGTCAGCGCCTGGTGCCCCTTACAGGGGATACGATGCATACGCCTCGGTACGTGATAAACACACCGTGGGATTCCATTAGTGCTCGAATTCTCTTAGTAGCCATAGTAAAAAAGAAAATTTCTGCAAATCAAATTAGCTCGAAAAGTTATTTGTTCCTCTGAATATACAGTTCACAAATACTTGTGCTCCATTGTGGTTTTTTAGCATAGGCCACACTGAAGAGCTTCTGCAACGGCGCGAGTTATCACCGAACAATATAAGGTAACTGTGCACAGCTGTCTACCTCTAAATCAGCATTAAATCTCATATCTTAGCGGACACCGTAGTTCTCAACCTACGTTCTGACAATCGTATTTGCAATAAATATCCAGAAGATTTTTCTAACCATCCCGACAGTGCACCAAAGTGAAATTCGCAGCTAACCTGATTCAATACTTTTCAGAGCAGCCGCCGCGGTGGCTGAGTGGTTACGGCACTCGGATGCTGGCCCGAAAGACGCGGGTTCGATCCCGGTCGCGGCGGTCGAATTTCTATGGCGACGAAGTTCTAGAGGCCCGTGTACTGTGCGATGTGAGCGCACGTTAAAGAACCCCAGGTGGTCGAAATTTCCGGAGCCTTTCACTACGATGTCCCTCATAGCCTGAGTCGCTTTGGGACGTTAAACCCCGATAAAACCAAAACCAAACTTTCCAAAGCTCTTTTATACCTCCTTTAGTAAATGTTAGTACTTTCGAAAGCATAAAAATACCTACAAATTGGTACTCTCAGTGAATTTATGTCAGGTAACATCGGCGAAGAGCTGCTACAACTAAACACCGAAGGTCGAGCAGTTTGACGCAACCGCTGGACGCAGGTTAGTCGTTATAAGTTGCTCGGCATCTCTAGCTTCTATTTTCTGCGTGTTTTTTCTTTCTCACCAACAATCAAAGCAATCTACAGTTTTGCAAGCCTGCAGGGTTGGGGAGTTTCATAGTTTGCTTTGCTCAGGCAACCAAAAGTAAACTCGGTGCTACGCACAGCGCTTTCCGATCGTTGTAAAATTTTATCCCCGAGTAAAATTCGGCTATGAGGGGGAGCGCAATTTTACAATCACAGAAAGAGCCGTCCAATCTGCACTCTTTCCACGCAGCCACCTCAGCCGTACAGTTTCGGCTATGACAATGTGGACGAGTACGGCACCCGCCTATTCCACCGCGAGCAGGGTGATGCCAACAACGCCAAGACCGGCTCGTACGGCTACCGTGACGCATACGGCCTTTATCGACGGGTGAACTACGTTGCAGACGCAAACGGATTCCGAGCCACGGTGGACACCAACGAGCCAGGAACTGCACCGGGTGCCAGCGCCGACGTGGTCTTCAACGCCGCACCGGTTGTCCCACCGACCCCTGGGGGAGCCGCAGGTGCAACGGCTGGAGTAGCTCCATTTGCCTACGGTGCTAGGGGTGCAGCGCCGAACTACAGCAGCGCTTACAACGGATACGGTAGTTACGGAAACGCCCCAAACAGTGGCAACCCTGGCGCCTATGGATACGGTGGATACGGTTCCTACGGCTCCGCTTCCGGTGGTCCAGCCCTGGGTGGATATGCCTACGGGGGATATACTCCATACGGCCAAGGTGCCGCTGGCTATGCTGCTGGCCGCTACGCACCGGGTGGCTACGGGGCTGCCGCTGTATGGGCTGCCGGTCAATACGGGTACCGCCGTCGATAGTAAATGCTGCCGTAGAATTTTAAATGTACCGTACCTATAGAAGCGAATGAGTGGCGCTAAAGAATTTACACCTTTCATTTCATTTTTGTTTTTTGTGTACTACAGTACTGCATTGCCCAATTGCCCAGTACGCTTTGATAGTGCAAAAGGCCTGTTTTCACCTCTTCTCTCATTTGACCAGCGTGTATGAAATTGGTGTAAAGTATTCGCCCGCCATGTATTCGCAAAAGCATTTTCCAATAAATCAATATTTTTACAATGCTGTATGTGTTACCCAAGTGAATTCCAAAGCCTGCGTGGTCACTGTATTATATTCAGTTGCTTATATCTGCATGACAAGCACTGAATGATTATATTTGTCAGTGTTTGTAAAAGCACACTTGAGGCGATAGTGAATTCTCTTTGGCCCGTAATGCCTGGTTTTAGTACTCTCTTTTGCTCAGTAAAGTTTCTATGAATGGCCTGGTACAGTGATAGCTGGATAACTATTACAAAACAAGACATTCTCTGTAATAAAGCCCAGCAAGAAGCAACTGCGAACAACAGGACTACGCAGCCAAGAAAAGGACTCTGCGTTTCCACTTTTTCTGGCATCATTTAACACGCCAGTTCCAAAAATTCGGTACAACTACGGTCATTACACTGATCTCTGAAGACACTATGTCGAATTATTGTCAAAACGACAGACCAAGAGCGCACCATACGGGAGGCAAGGCTGAGCCCATCACCAAGAGGGAGTGCCACTCCTGTTTTATATCGGCCTGTTCATACACTTCCCTCAGAATGAACAATAACACGGCAGTAATGAGATTTCTTCGAAAACCTAATTCCCAGCACCGGTTCATCTTGTTAGTTTTCCAAAAGCTCGGTAGTAGAAAAAACAAAGCATATTAAGAAGTTAATCAACATATTGCACTCCGGAGAGGTGTCATATGGTATGAACAGTCAAATAAATTTGTTTTTTTGAAGGTTGGTTGCCCTTCACTTCGATACGGCAGCAATCTGTCATTTTTGGTAATGGACATAACGAAGTTTAATCAAGCGGCAGGAGTATGTTAAAATTTCTTTTTTCTCAACGACAAATGCACCTCTTCCTGCTCGATAAACGTCAACATGTTCAGAATGTGCGAGAGAATCAACTTTTTCTCAGAACAATAATTGGAAATATCTGTAATCAGCGTTCGTTTATGGTTTGCTGCTGTGCACAGTAACGGTTAGTGATTCACAAGGGTAGAAACTTGGGCGAGTCGGTAACGGTGATCCATGGAAAGTGAGAGTAGCGCAAAACGGGACAAAGGGACAGAGAAAGACAGACACAACACAGGCGCTAACTTCCGACTGAAAGAAACCAGGGCGGCCAAGACGAACGTAATCCGTGAGGGGAAACAGGCGCATGCGCCCAGAAAGATAATGAAAAACAGGTGAATGAGGATCTACGGATGTGCACGATTCAGCGTTTCTTTAAGAAGGCCAGCTCTCTTTTGGACAGGGAGATAGACGGCTTGCTTACACATTTATCGTCCAAGGCAGCGATACGAGCTGCTTCAATAATCTCTCGCGTTAACTGATCCCGGTGTCTGGCAACGATCGAGCACTTGTCCAGAAATGGCACACAACCACACTCCTTGCAGTGTAAAGCCAGATTACTGCCAGTAAAAGTTCTCAAGTTATTTTTGTGTTCGCGAAGTCTCTCGTTCAAGCACCGACCTGACTGACCAACATACCGCTTACCGCAAGAGAGAGGGATGTCATAAACAATGCCTTCAGTACATTTCACGAATTTCTTTCTGTGGTTAATGGTGCACTGCAGCTTTTGGGGACGTTTATCAGCGGGCAAAGTTTTTTTGGAAAGCGCACTTAGTTTTTCAGGGGCAGAAAAAACGACACGAACATTAGCTTTTGTCCCAATTTTCTTGAGATTGTGGGACAGGCAATGAATCTAAGGAATAACGGCAATTTTGTCTTTTTTTCTTTCTGAAGGCACGGACGGCAGTTGACCTTCCTGGCGCTTCTTCTTTAGTATGCCTTCGGCGACAGAAACACAAATATCAGCTGGGTAGCCTGCTTGATGGAACCTTGCGAGTTGAGCGTGAAAGCTCTCGCTGATTAGGTGGGGGCATGACTTTTCCAGAGCATTCTTCAAGCATAAATTAATAATGCCCCTTTTAACGAGTTTAGAATGGGCAGATGTATAGGGGAGTAGAGGTTTGTTTCACCGCTGCTATTGACTAACGAAATGCCAACCGACAACGAGATTCGCTTTCTTGATATCCGTTTTAAATTCCTGGACAACCACCTGTGTTGGAGCTATGCACCTCGGGCAAACAAACCTCTACTGCGCCCACCGGGGCATTATTAATTTATGCTTGAAGAATGCTCTGGAAAAGTCATGCCCCCACCTAATCAGCGAGAGCTTTCACGCTCAACTCGCAAGGTTCCATCAAGCAGGCTACCCAGCTGATATTTGTGTTTCTGTCGCCGAAGGCATACTAAAGAAGAAGCGCCAGGAAGGTCAACTGCCGTCCGTGCCTTCAGAAAGAAAAAAAGACAAAATTGCCGTTATTCCTTAGATTCATTGCCTGTCCCACAATCTCAAGAAAATTGGGACAAAAGCTAATGTTCGTGTCGTTTTTTCTGCCCCTGAAAAACTAAGTGCGCTTTCCAAAAAAACTTTGCCCGCTGATAAACGTCCCCAAAAGCTGCAGTGCACCATTAACCACAGAAAGAAATTCGTGAAATGTACTGAAGGCATTGTTTATGACATCCCTCTCTCTTGCGGTAAGCGGTATGTTGGTCAGTCAGGTCGGTGCTTGAACGAGAGACTTCGCGAACACAAAAATAACTTGAGAACTTTTACTGGCAGTAATCTGGCTTTACACTGCAAGGAGTGTGGTTGTGTGCCATTTCTGGACAAGTGCTCGATCGTTGCCAGACACCGGGATCAGTTAACGCGAGAGATTATTGAAGCAGCTCGTATCGCTGCCTTGGACGATAAATGTGTAAGCAAGCCGTCTATCTCCCTGTCCAAAAGAGAGCTGGCCTTCTTAAAGAAACGCTGAATCGTGCACATCCGTAGATCCTCATTCACCTGTTTTTCATTATCTTTCTGGGCGCATGCGCCTGTTTCCCCTCACGGATTACGTTCGTCTTGGCCGCCCTGGTTTCTTTCAGTCGGAAGTTAGCGCCTGTGTTGTGTCTGTCTTTCTCTGTCCCTTTGTCCCGTTTTGCGCTACTCTCACTTTCCATGGATCACCGTTACCGACTCGCCCAAGTTTCTACCCTTGTGAATTACGTTTCTAGTTCTTCGGGCGTCTTTCTACGTGTTTCCCAAGGCCCATGTGCGACCGTGTCCGTTATTGCTGCCACTGTGTGCAAAGCACGTGCTGCAGCTTTTTGCCTCCGCTCCGGGATTCTACCCGACGACGTCAGACTTCTCTTCAATGGTCTCAACCCCTCCACTGGGCACTCCCGCAGAATTTGCAAGATTGTAAAATCTGAATGTCATCGTTATGTACGTCATCTGAGGGAGCACTTAGCCGTGCAACTCCAACAGGCACTGGAACCTAACGCCGCTAAACGTTAGCTGCGAGCGTATCTGCTTCTAGCGGACCAAACAACTGAAGCCCTGTGGCAACTTCAACTCCGATCCCTTCGATCCCTCTGCCCACCTAAGGGGTCGAGAAAATGCAACAGCGTATACGTCTCCGAAGGAGTCACCCTTCCTGAGGACGTCAACCGGTTGTTGTCCCTTGGACCCAAGTTTGCAAGGGAGACTTCGAAGACTCCGCATGAGCTACTTTCCATGGTGCGACGTGTGTCTCGCCTAGCCGACAAAGAGGACTCTGGCCGGTGCACCTCCGATGGCGTAGACGTCCTACAGTACTGTAAGCCTCGTCCTTCAAAAGTTCGTGTGGATCGTGTCGCGTCCTACCTAGCCGAACAGTCGCTTTGCGTCATCCCCTCCGACAAAGAGGGCGGGTTTGCTGTCTTTCCCCACGGTGTATTCAATGAAAAAGCCAATCATGCCATAACAGAAGTGTTTAAATGTGGAAGAAGTGTTTCACTTCCCAAACTTAAGGTTCAAGCAAAAAAACTTTGTCTCAAGCTTAATCTCGAAAGACTAGCCAACAGCATTGAAAGTAGTAAGCGCCTCTTCCTAGAAGTGTTTCTCAGCGCAAAAACGCATAAGGCTGGCGTTCCCTTAAGGGTAATCGTTTCCGAACAGGACACTTGGCAAAAGTCAATCGCTGTGTTTCTAAAAGAAAAACTAAACATGTTGACGATAGATGACCCATTTCTAGTACGTAGTTCAGAGGAAGTGTTAAGTGCTGTGAAATCGCTTTCTGACAAGAGCCTTCTTGGTTTCTCAATTGATGTGAAAGATCTTTATTACTCCTTGCCCCATCATAACCTGCTTACAATTGTCGAAGATTCGATCCATCATTTCGGCGCTGTGTCATTTCAGAATGAATCCGGTTTATCCGTCAGTGGTTTTTTAGAATTGCTACACTTTTATCTCCGCTCCACTTTCATAAACTGGCAAGGCGCTGCTCACATTCAGAAACAGGGAATATGCATTGGGTCTTGTCTAGCCCCTGTACTTAGTGACCTGTATCTGGCACATCTTGACAGGAGCCTCCAAGAGAGGCTTACCAGCCCTCATGTCGTCAAGATCTTTCGTTTTGTTGACGATTTCTTTTTCCTTGTTGAGTGTACGCCATCGTGCTTAGAGCAAGTTGCATCCGGTATTTTAGCTAAGGTACAAGAGTGTTTTTCACCGCTGCTATTGACTAACGAAATGCCAACCGACAACGAGATTCGCTTTCTTGATATCCGTTTTAAATTCCTGGACAACCACCTGTGTTGGAGCTATGCACCTCGGGCAAACAAACCTCTACTCCCCTATACATCTGCCCATTCTAAACTCGTTAAAAGGGGCATTATTAATTTATGCTTGAAGAATGCTCTGGAAAAGTCATGCCCCCACCTAATCAGCGAGAGCTTTCACGCTCAACTCGCAAGGTTCCATCAAGCAGGCTACCCAGCTGATATTTGTGTTTCTGTCGCCGAAGGCATACTAAAGAAGAAGCGCCAGGAAGGTCAACTGCCGTCCGTGCCTTCAGAAAGAAAAAAAGACAAAATTGCCGTTATTCCTTACATTCATTGCCTGTCCCACAATCTCAAGAAAATTGGGACAAAAGCTAATGTTCGTGTCGTTTTTTCTGCCCCTGAAAAACTAAGTGCGCTTTCCAAAAAAACTTTGCCCGCTGATAAACGTCCCCAAAAGCTGCAGTGCACCATTAACCACAGAAAGAAATTCGTGAAATGTACTGAAGGCATTGTTTATGACATCCCTCTCTCTTGCGGTAAGCGGTATGTTGGTCAGTCAGGTCGGTGCTTGAACGAGAGACTTCGCGAACACAAAAATAACTTGAGAACTTTTACTGGCAGTAATCTGGCTTTACACTGCAAGGAGTGTGGTTGTGTGCCATTTCTGGACAAGTGCTAGATCGTTGCCAGACACCGGGATCAGTTAACGCGAGAGATTATTGAAGCAGCTCGTATCGCTGCCTTGGACGATAAATGTGTAAGCAAGCCGTCTATCTCCCTGTCCAAAAGAGAGCTGGCCTTCTTAAAGAAACGCTGAATCGTGCACATCCGTAGATCCTCATTCACCTGTTTTTCATTATCTTTCTGGGCGCATGCGCCTGTTTCCCCTCACGGATTACGTTCGTCTTGGCCGCCCTGGTTTCTTTCAGTCGGAAGTTAGCGCCTGTGTTGTGTCTGTCTTTCTCTGTCCCTTTTTCCCGTTTTGCGCTACTCTCACTTTCCATGGATCACCGTTACCGACTCGCCCAAGTTTCTACCCTTGTGAATTACGTTTCTAGTTCTTCGGGCGTCTTTCTACGTGTTTCCCAAGGCCCATGTGCGACCGTGTCCGTTATTGCTGCCACTGTGTGCAAAGCACGTGCTGCAGCTTTTTGCCTCCGCTCCGGGATTCTACCCGACGACGTCAGACTTCTCTTCAATGGTCTCAACCCCTCCACTGGGCACTCCCGCAGAATTTGCAAGATTGTAAAATCTGAATGTCATCGTTATGTACGTCTTCTGAGGGAGCACTTAGCCGTGCAACTCCAACAGGCACTGGAACCTAACGCCGCTAAACGTCAGCTGCGAGCGTATCTGCTTCTAGCGGACCAAACAACTGAAGCCCTGTGGCAACTTCAACTCCGATCCCTTCGATCCCTCTGCCCACCTAAGGGGTCGAGAAAATGCAACAGCGTATACGTCTCCGAAGGAGTCACCCTTCCTGAGGACGTCAACCGGTTGTTGTCCCTTGGACCCAAGTTTGCAAGGGAGACTTCGAAGACTCCGCATGAGCTACTTTCCATGGTGCGACGTGTGTCTCGCCTAGCCGACAAAGAGGACTCTGGCCGGTGCACCTCCGATGGCGTAGACGTCCTACAGTACTGTAAGCCTCGTCCTTCAAAAGTTCGTGTGGATCGTGTCGCGTCCTACCTAGCCGAACAGTCGCTTTGCGTCATCCCCTCCGACAAAGAGGGCGGGTTTGCTGTCTTTCCCCACGGTGTATTCAATGAAAAAGCCAATCATGCCATAACAGAAGTGTTTAAATGTGGAAGAAGTGTTTCACTTCCCAAACTTAAGGTTCAAGCAAAAAAACTTTGTCTCAAGCTTAATCTCGAAAGACTAGCCAACAGCATTGAAAGTAGTAAGCGCCTCTTCCTAGAAGTGTTTTTCAGCGCAAAAACGCATAAGGCTGGCGTTCCCTTAAGGGTAATCGTTTCCGAACAGGACACTTGGCAAAAGTCAATCGCTGTGTTTCTAAAAGAAAAACTAAACATGTTGACGATAGATGACCCATTTCTAGTACGTAGTTCAGAGGAAGTGTTAAGTGCTGTGAAATCGCTTTCTGACAAGAGCCTTCTTGGTTTCTCAATTGATGTGAAAGATCTTTATTACTCCTTGCCCCATCATAACCTGCTTACAATTGTCGAAGATTCGATCCATCATTTCGGCGCTGTGTCATTTCAGAATGAATCCGGTTTATCCGTCAGTGGTTTTTTTAGAATTGCTACACTTTTATCTCCGCTCCACTTTCATAAACTGGCAAGGCGCTGCTCACATTCAGAAACAGGGAATATGCATTGGGTCTTGTCTAGCCCCTGTACTTAGTGACCTGTATCTGGCACATCTTGACAGGAGCCTCCAAGAGAGGCTTACCAGCCCTCATGTCGTCAAGATCTTTCGTTTTGTTGACGATTTCTTTTTCCTTGTTGAGTGTACGCCATCGTGCTTAGAGCAAGTTGCATCCGGTATTTTAGCTAAGGTACAAGAGTGTTTTTCACCGCTGCTATTGACTAACGAAATGCCAACCGACAACGAGATTCGCTTTCTTGATATCCGTTTTAAATTCCTGGACAACCACCTGTGTTGGAGCTATGCACCTCGGGCAAACAAACCTCTACTCCCCTATACATCTGCCCATTCTAAACTCGTTAAAAGGGGCATTATTAATTTATGCTTGAAGAATGCTCTGGAAAAGTCATGCCCCCACCTAATCAGCGAGAGCTTTCACGCTCAACTCGCAAGGTTCCATCAAGCAGGCTACCCAGCTGATATTTGTGTTTCTGTCGCCGAAGGCATACTAAAGAAGAAGCGCCAGGAAGGTCAACTGCCGTCCGTGCCTTCAGAAAGAAAAAAAGACAAAATTGCCGTTATTCCTTACATTCATTGCCTGTCCCACAATCTCAAGAAAATTGGGACAAAAGCTAATGTTCGTGTCGTTTTTTCTGCCCCTGAAAAACTAAGTGCGCTTTCCAAAAAAACTTTGCCCGCTGATAAACGTCCCCAAAAGCTGCAGTGCACCATTAACCACAGAAAGAAATTCGTGAAATGTACTGAAGGCATTGTTTATGACATCCCTCTCTCTTGCGGTAAGCGGTATGTTGGTCAGTCAGGTCGGTGCTTGAACGAGAGACTTCGCGAACACAAAAATAACTTGAGAACTTTTACTGGCAGTAATCTGGCTTTACACTGCAAGGAGTGTGGTTGTGTGCCATTTCTGGACAAGTGCTCGATCGTTGCCAGACACCGGGATCAGTTAACGCGAGAGATTATTGAAGCAGCTCGTATCGCTGCCTTGGACGATAAATGTGTAAGCAAGCCGTCTATCTCCCTGTCCAAAAGAGAGCTGGCCTTCTTAAAGAAACGCTGAATCGTGCACATCCGTAGATCCTCATTCACCTGTTTTTCATTATCTTTCTGGGCGCATGCGCCTGTTTCCCCTCACGGATTACGTTCGTCTTGGCCGCCCTGGTTTCTTTCAGTCGGAAGTTAGCGCCTGTGTTGTGTCTGTCTTTCTCTGTCCCTTTGTCCCGTTTTGCGCTACAATCACTTTCCATGGATAACGGTTAGTGATTAGAAAGTTAGGCAATCTGGGGGTTCCAATTGCATTATGTCGGTCGTCATCAGGCTTAAAAATGAAACAGTGGAGTTTTGAACCCTTACGGGCCCGTCAGGCGCTTGATGGCGTCTGACGAAGCCGTGACTTATCTCTTACAGTGTATTCTTCCATCACGCGAATCGGTTGCATATAACTGTACCCAGACCGTTGATAGCTGCTGAAAGCGTCTTTCAGTGTATCAGAGGCAGCTAAAGAGCATCTTTCAAAGGCATTCATGTAATACTGTAACTGTAAAAGCGCATCGATTGTGTACATTAGCAGTGGAAGCCAAGGAACCCCAAAACAGAAAAAAAGACATTCACTAAGCCATTTGCACTTTATCACTTCTTTCAGCTGCTGTTGTGCACTCAAAACAGTGCACATTAACCTTTGGTTTTGTAACCAGACTTTTGTCCGGATCACTGTTTGACACATGGGCATCAGTGGGTTCTGTGCATAGTCAACCTGTTCGATTTCCCGATAGCACATTTCCACTTTAATGAGGTGAAGATCCATTGGAAAAGTTGCCCTTAGAGAAGCTGTTCATAACTCTAGTCACCCTTCAAAATTATATTTTCGAAACTCGGTCTTAACCGAAAAATGTCAGCATCCATAGCATAAATGACACAGTTCGCTAGCCATTGTGTATGCCTTACACTCAGCCATATGAGAAAAACTAACAGAGTGCTAAAGCCCTCCGTCCCTCTTCCTTTTTGTGCGCTTCCTAGTAAACTACACACATCAGCAACTAGCCCGGCGGCTTGCTCTCCTGAAGCCAGGGCCTTGGGCAGAAGATGCTTCCAAAGTATTAGCGCCTGTGACCAGGAATTCGGGACAGCGCCAGCCAGGACCGCTAAGCCTGGAGGCCTATATCGTTCTGTTGATGATGATGATAATGATGATGATGATGTCCTGAGGCTGAATGGCACGTACCCACGGCGGGGATTGGCCAGGGTGCATTGCTGACACAAACGCACACATGGGTAAGGAGTGTTGTAATTGGATCATTTTGTGAAGAAGACTCGAATTTTGATTATAAAGGTGGCAAAAAACACAGAAATGAAAAAGCTGTGAATTCACATTCTAGCATAAGAATCTATTCGATGCAGTTATAGATCCGTGAAAAAAATAGCACACAGGTTTCCAGGCATATCCCTTGGCGCTTGCCCCAAAGGAGAGGAGGATTGGAAGAGAGAGAGGAAGAACGTTCTGTTATGCGGCCTCTCAGTCCTTCTCTTTCTCTCTTACGGCACAGATGATGTCGAGGCGCTATTATAGAATGTTCGAAGCCATGCG